>NW_007245826.1:192943-205447 GCF_000164805.1 Carlito syrichta | reverse complement strand
CAGGTGTCCCTTGCTTGTCCATCCTGGGATCCTTCCCCTTCTCCTACTTGTTTCTGATAACCTTCACCTCCATCCCAATCCCAACAGCACATTCACATCCCAGTCTGGACAGGATGTCGGCGGGCAGGTATAGATGTCCTGCCCTGTGTCATCAGAGATATTGTTGGAGCTAAATGAGGTAATGTGTACCAACACTTGGAACAGTGCGATTCAAGAAATGTCAGCTATCACCATCTTCGCCACCACCACCACCACCCGCATCCTCCTCCCCATTTTGCAGAGATGTTAACAGACTAACCCAAGTCGATCAGGCTAAGAAGTAGCCAGAGGACAAATGGAACTCAGTTTGCCACCGGCCCGTCTGCCCACCCACTCTGTCTGTGCATAGCCGAGGGTGTGTGTGTGTGTGTGTGTGTGTGTGTGTGTGTGTGTGTGTATTCTTTCTGTTAAAACATCTTTCTCCTATGAAATAATGTTGATAGGCTGGTGCTGCGGCTCACACCTGTAATCCCAGCACTTTGGAGGGCGGGGGAGCCGAGATGAGAGGATTGCCTGAGTCCAAGGGTTCGAGACCAGGCAACTTGGTGAGACCTCATCTTTACAATAAATCAAAAAATTAGCTGGGTGTGGTGGTGTGTGCCTATAGTTCTACCTACTCGGAAGGCAGAGGTAGAAGTATCACCTGAGCCCAGCAGGTTGAGACTACGGTAGCTGGTGAGCATGCTACTGCACTCCAGACTGGGCAACAGGGTGAGACCGTGACTCAAAAAAAAGAAAAGAAAAGAAGTTGATATCAGTTGGTATTTTTTCCAAAGTATTTTACTTGGCAAAATAAAAGTTGACATTCCTAAATTAGTCTCCCAACCCCACCTGCTTTCTTGAATTGTACTGGCCTGTGAGAAATGTGAGAGATGGCACCCTCCTGGAACTATGGAGAATAGCCCCAAAGAGAGTTTCCAGAGACTCACATGAGGATTGAGGATCATTTAGAAGGTAGATCTGGATTTTGACAACGAGTTTGGTGCTTGAAGCAGCTTAGAAACATCCTTGAAGTGTTCTTGTCAGCGGAGTCCTCCGCGATGATCACAGTTCACTGAGTAGTTGATCACAGGCCCCTCTGGGGTCTTGTCCTCTGATGTGGCATTGCATGTCTCCAGTCCCCTTGGAGTGATTATATTCTGCCTCCAATCATTACAAGTTGGTTCTTATAGTTGAGGCTTGACTGGTGATTGCACTCATATGCCTGACTTGTGAGCTACTTAACTGTAGGTCACATTATCCTCAGCGGCACTGGCAAGGTGCTTGACTTTACACATTGTGTAGCATTGTCAAGACAACCTTACCCCCACCCCAACTCCGTAGACAGGTTGAGCTGAGGGAGAGTTAATATCAGGTCTCACCCAGCATCAGATTAGGGATTCCATTATAGTTGCTTCTTCTGAGTGTTCTGTTGGACTGTCTCTCAATGAGGCATGTGGTTAGAATAACACAGACATGGGCAGAGAGGGGGAAAGCAGTTCTTTGGCCAGAGCTAGATCTAGAACAGGTGTTAACATTTCAGGAGCCAGGTGATGTGCACCACAGTCAGAGCACGATGGCTTTGAGGTCCTGTCCATGGACTCTTCACTTAGCCCCTTGATCAACCTGGGACACAACACCCCTGATGTCCCCATGAGAAGCAGTGTCCCATGAACAGGAAAGCATTATGTACCCCTGTTGACTCACCAAAGTGTGAAAAAGAACACATTGTTTCTAGTGGCAGTGTTAGCGGAGAATAATGTGGCCTTCCGTGCTCTTTCACTCCAAAGCTAGTGAACATCATGCGTCCCGTTCTTTTGCCCAGATAGACTTTCATTATTATAGCACCACAATTCAGTATTTGGTCTTTTCCTTTTGCCACCTCACCCTTGGACATCAGTCTCCCAGCTATCATTTCTGAAATCATTTCACCCTGAAAAGTTTAGTTTTCCTACCGTATTAATCAGGGTTTTCCAGAGAAACAGAACCAACAGGGAAGAGGTGGAGGGTGGTGCAGAGGGGGAGAGGAAAGGAGGGAGAGAGACTGAGTTACTAGAGGAATTGGCTCACGGAATTATGGAGGCTGAGAAGTCCCCCCATTTGCAAGTTGGAGACCCAGGAAAGATGGTGGTGTAATTCAGTCCAAGTCTGAAGGCCTGAGAACTGGGGAACGGGGTGGGTATGGTGCTGGTATAAGTCCTGGAGTTTGAAGGCCTGAGAACTAGGAGCTCCGATGTCTGAAGGCAGGAGAAAGTGAATGTCCCAGCTCAAGAAGAGAAAGAAAATTCACTCTTCCTCTGCCTTTTTGCTCTATTCGACCCCTCAATGGATTGGATGGTACCCACCCACATTGGTGAGGGCAGATCATCTTTACTAAGTCTACTGATTCAAATGCTAAGCTCTTCCAGAAGCACCCTCACAGCCACACCCAGAAGTAATGTTTTGCCAACTATCTGGGCATGCCTTAGCCCAGGCAAGTTGACCCATAAAAGGAACCACCATCACGCCTATCTTCTGCAGAACCTCCAGTGCTTTGCCACTTCTAAACAGTTAAGTTTATACCTTTATACATTTCAGAGAAGTCTTTCCTTGTATATCTATAGTTGAGGTTGTTTCCAAGATGTGAGAAATTGTCAAAATGTAGTGTTCTGGACCATGAGGAATTTTCTATGTATTCAAATTTAAAGGAAGTTTGTCGAAGTGGAACTCTTAATTCCAAGTGGTGGTGTGATTTCTAGAGAATTATCTGACCAAACTACTCTCATGGTGACCAGTTGTGTGTTTTCAACTCTGGGTCCTGTGAAATGTACCAAAAGGTCTGCTTGTGCCTTTTCCTTCAGGAACATCTCTTTGTATTCTCAAGGCAGACTTTAGGATAGGAGTATTTTCGCCTTACTGGCTTAAAAATTTCAGAAAGTGAAGTTGAAAAAGCAAGTTTTCTTGAAGCAATCTCTGTGACGCAGATGGCTCCTTATTTTTAACCTAAGAGCACTTGTTCCAGAACTGTGCACAAACTGTAGCAGTTGCCATAGAAACACTCAGTCCAGATAGGAACAAAACATTCATTCCATCCAGTTTCTCTGCGTCTTAGTTTTTGTTGCCAGGATCAGTCCTGCTGTTCATCAGTTGTCAGGAATCAGTGCAGTGTTATGATTCCAGTTGAATTTGATCAGTCACGTGGATTTTCCCTTCATTTCTCAAGTGACTTTGTTTCTGGGTTTTGGGGGTTGGGGTACGGCTGTGAGAAACTAGGAAAAACATCTTTGCCATTGTAGCTCCATCCCCCCCATTTGGGTCAAGGCGAAGAAGCCTGTAGGCTTTCTGCTTTGTATTTAAAGAAGATATATCTGTTCCAAGGAGAGAAGATATCAGGGCAGGGAAGAGCTGAAGACAGGGTGAGATTTTGGTGTGTTAGTAGACACTGCATATTCTAGATTTAGACTTATTACATTTTCATTGTGAAGAGTTGGCAGAATGGACGCTGGTTTATCAGCATTTAGTTCAGTTAGCTCAAGTGATTTCATCATCCATCTCTGACTTAGACCTCATTTGACATTTTCTTTAACCTTTGCTTTTCATTTAAATAGTTACAAAAATAAAACTAAGAGAAAACTTAAGAAGGATCAAACCTGTAGCCATAATTGAAATTTGAAGGCATGAGACTGTAGGCTGACACCATGTCCTGGAATGTGGCATTGAGATCTGTCACAACTCATCACCATCAGATGGGACCATGGGCTGCCTGGGATTCTGTTTGCTATTCCAGAAAGCAGCAGGATTTTAGGAACATGAGAAATATACACTAGATTGCAGATGTTAGGTATAAATTCAAATAATTGGGGATTACTCTTGATAGACATCAAAACTTTTTATTATTAAAAGTACACTTTTTCCCTAGAAAACTGCAAGTTATATTGAAGATTTCCATGTGAATTGTGAGGGTCTGAGTAGTTTCTGTGGCATAAATACATGTTTCCATTCATGGTTTAATGGTGCCTGGGTTGTAACAGAAAAGGTGTTTGGGCAAAAATCGTAAGGGAAAAGTGATTCATATTTTATGTCTGTCTATGTTAGACCTGCTTAGGGAATAGAATTTGGAAATCACATAATAAATATGAAACCTGATTGCTTGATTGAGCATTTGCTTTCATTTCTTCACTATCAGGGCATGAGGCCATCTATTTTAAAGCTTGTAAAGGCATTTGTGAGAGGTTTTATATAGGCCATAAAATGTCAATCAAAATAAGAATCACTAAAGAATATAGTTGACTTGGAGAAAAATAACCCTTTCCAATTTTAAACTGCTCTTAGTTCTCTTTACAAATGAGCTTGAGCTTGGGAAATGTTTTTTTTTCTTTTTTTCCTGCAAACTTCAACCGTGACCTTGCTTTGCTTCCATGTATTTAATTTCACTGAAGTGATATTTCAAAGAAAAATCCTTCTGGAAATTGTTTTTCCTTTAATACCCAGAATTGGAATGACAGTACTCACGGGAGGGGGGGGTTCCAACCAGTGATCACCTGTTTGGCATGGATGCAGAAGAAGGTGCATCGAAATTCAGGCCATCTGTGTTTAGCCTTAGGCAGGAAGTCTGTTTCTTCAAGTAAACCGAACATCCTAATGATACTCCCAGCAGATGGGTCGTTTCCGGCCCATAGCACTGTAGACAAGGCATAGGGTTTTAAAGGCAAAGCCATCCTGTCTGTCCCATGGAGCTGTACGAGCAATCAATTGTTGAAGGAATCCTTCTAGTGCTTTTGGCTTCCAGTACAGACAGATAGATAGACGTACCTCTCTTGACCTTGCTGAAGCAGGCCCCACATGTCCACACCTGGAGTATGGAGACAAAGAAAGAAATTGCACTTTCCAACATATGCCAGTATTCATCGAGATGTATAGATAGCTCTGAAATGAGCACGCAGTTGTTTGCATTGTTGTGAAATTTTATGATCGAAAAACCCACGATTCTTAAGCACAGAAACAGTTGCCTGGTGTTCAGCACCGGCCAAACAGCATTTCCAGATGGGATGCAAGAAGTCAGCCTTGTCCAGATTTTGTCCCTTGCCGTATGTCCTTGTGTATTCTCCCTGCCAGCTGTGGAAAGTTACAGGACATGGTTCCATTTTGGCCGCTCTCTCTCTTTATGCCTGCGGTAGGCAGGCCTTGTGAAACTTGCCCTTTGCCTCTCCTTCCTCCTGTAGTTCATTTGTTCTCCTCATTCTTTTTTTCTGATAGTGCATATTACTGGAGATTTGCCTTCTGCCACCCTCAGCAATCCCATCTTGTAGGTTAGCAGCTAACCTTGAGCTGGCGGACTTGAAGGGAAGCTTGATTTCCTCACATTTAAGTCTCAGAAAACTCAAAGGAGTGCTCTAATATGTCTGTTTGTATGATATGTATGATAATTAGTGTGAGTACAAAATGATCTGGCTATCTTTAGCTGAGCTCAGATAGGCTTTCCTGGGGATCAGATAAATGGGAATGAAAAAAGTATGAGGACATTGTAGGTTTGCTCATTGTTCTTCAAGTCTTTCGTATTTATTCTTTGTCTTTAACTTGTCTTAGACTACTGTAGAATGTTCCAGAAATGTCATTGGGTATAATGTCTGATTTGGTCTGCTTGGAGTGTGTTTTCCTTGGGCCTCAGTTATATGACTGCCATAAATTTTAATTACACTAATTAGACATAGGTGAATGCTTAAGCCCAGTTGGATTCCTAACCCTGTTCAGCTGCCTCTGTCATTAGTTTTTTCAGTGACATGATTTGGCACCATTTTCTAACACATTTTCCGGAAATTAGTAAGTTAGAAAATAACTTGTCTAATAAAACTACTGACGTTCGACTAGTTTCTTTACCTTCTTAGAGAGCTGGGCTTCAGTAAAATGCATATATTTAGCTTGTAACTTGCATACCTGAACTTCCATAACTGTGGGTTTTTAGATTGGTTTGATAACTGGAGAAGGAATTGTGCCCCATCCTGCATCCAGGCCGATGAGTCCCAGGCTCAGGTCTAGTTCATGTGCAGCCTGACTTGGCGCAGGGCTGGGCAGCAGGTTTTAACATGTGTGGCAATGCTAGTCAGTTGGGGGTGTCTACATGGAGCAGGTGTCAAGGAGGATTCTGAGGTCTGGACCCAGTAGGCAAGAAGCCAGCCTTGATTAGGGCCATGCACCCTGGGCATAGGAGGGGAACAGTCCCAGAAGCACTCCTGCCTTGCATAGGCCATGCTCATTTTAGCGAGGACACACTATGCAGACCTCTGAGAACCCCAGGGCCAGTCAGCAACCTCCAGGCCAGGCCAGGCGGTAGAGGAGGCAGCTCTGTCTGAGAGCGGTGACTGTCTGTGAGTGAACATCTGAAGCCCCCGGAGGGCCTGTCCCTAGAGTGTCAGATTCAGCAAGTCTGGGATGGGACCTGGAATCTGCCTTTGGAACGTACTTTTCGGGAATGCTGAGACTGCCAGTCCGGGGACACTGCTTTGTGGCTGCAGGGCTATGTGCACCTGCCGTTTACCTGTTTTCATAGCTGTCTGTTCTCAGAAACATCTTTAGGTTTTGTTTTGGGGCGTGTGCACATGGGCCCAAAGCACTGGGTTCAGGTTGAGTCTGGCATTCCTAGTTTCTGCCTGGAACCAGATATTCTTCATCCTTAATCCTACAGAAAGGGCCAAAACATTCTACTCCTATCCGTAAGCATGCTTTAAAAATTTAAGCCCATGTCTATTTTCCTTAATCTGCATTCAGCAGCACTTTGGGACACAAAACGTGATGCTGTCTGCCAGGCAAGCACTTGGAAATTTAGGGGTGGGGAAAGTGATGAGTCTCTGTTTTTCTTCCTTGAGGATCACTGTGCTGATGCATCTGGCAAGGTTTGCACCCACCCAGATGATCTCTTGCCGCTTTCACACACTCGGGGCTGGCTGCCTCTCGCTCCCTCTTGTACTTGCAGTCGTGCCTGTTCTGTTCAGTGTGCTCAGCATTTGGTGAGCACCTCCTCTTTCTCTGCAAGGTGTTTTGAGTTCATATATGCCCAAGGTCTCTGGTGCAGGAAGGAGCACGCAGAACCAGAAGACATGGAGTACTGGCTTCAGAGGCCCCAATGGTGGCCACATTCCTCTCCTGTTACTTTGTCAAGGCGGCTGTCAGTGGTTAGGCACAGCCAAGGAGGCAGGAGGCCAGCAGCATCTCTGGGGGGCCAGCAGGTGGGTAGCTACCAATGAAGTGGGGTGGGAGACGGGAGCCAGCTCCTTCCTACTCTGGGGTGGTATCGTGTAGGGCACCAGGAGTCCAGGTGACACAGAGTATGGGCATGTCAAGGGCTGCCAGCCTTTTTGTCAGTTGTCTGAGACAGGAACACTGTGGTGATTGTCACCTGGAACCTAAGCTAAGGGAGATTCGGCAAAGGACATAGCGTTTCCTGACCCACCGTTTCCACGTCCTCCTCGGTTTGAGTTATTTCACTGCTTAGCATAGTCCATGGACAGGGTCGGAGTGGCATCCTGAGCAGGTGTGAAGATGGCGTTTCGGTGCACTGACCTTCCCACCTCTCTCCCCCTTTCTCTCGCAGAGTCTCCAGCATCCAGCAGCAGCTGGCCCGGCTGGATAACGAGTCCTGGCCCGGCACGGCCGAGGCTGACAGGGACCGGCTGCAGCTCGTCAAGGAGAAGGAGGCCCTGCTTCAGGAGCTCCAGCTCATCATTCAGCAGCGCCGCTCGGCAGGAGACGTGGCCCGGCTGGAGGCAGAGCGGGGGCGGCTGGAGGAGGAGCTGCAGCGTGCGAGGGCCACGTCGGCACAGGGCGCCACGGAGAGGTGGGCAGGGGCCCGGGCATGGCCTCCAGGGAAGAGCCCTCTGGAGAAGCTCTGAGGAATGGCTCATGTGTAGCTTGAGGGGTTCTGACGACCATGCAGAACAGCTACTGCTGGAGTGTCCCTGACTGGGGGACATGGGAAGGGTAGGGAGTCAGGAGCTGGGGGGACACTGCTTTCCGCTTGCAGGAAGTGCCCAGGGCTCCTGAGCCTCTGTCCCTGTTCAGGGAAGACAGGTGACCCCCACCTACATCCCACCCTTCCCAGAGTCAGTGCTGAGTGCTTTCATTCATATTTGTGGGATGATGTCCTGAGCAGGCTAGAGGTCACCAACAGGAAGGTGGGAGAGGTGGGGATACAGCTCTGTCGTCTGGGGAAAGAAGTCTCTGCTCCTGCCGGCAGCAGTGCTGTGTACATGCACCAACTGCTTTCTCTCCACCTCTGATTTCTGTCAGGGAAGTCGCTCTCTTTGCAGTAGGAGGCCAGCAGCTGGTGTGGGGCTGTCTCCCGCGTGCCTCTCCTCCATCTGTCCTGAGGCTATTTCACCGGCAGGACATGTGATGCCAGCGTGGTGTCTTTTGTGTTCTCCAGCACTGAGCTGTGCAATCTTTTATCGTGTGCCACGCCTCCTGGCTTTCCTTGGCTATGTGTGATCGCGGGTTTTGTCGAGAGCCAGGCCTTGCTTTTCACACTTCACAGCCACAAAGGTTTAGCCGTGGCCATCTGCCAGGCCCTGGGGAGTACCCCCACCCCCGTGTGTTGATGTCCTGGCTCCCTCAGGCTCAGTGTATTACTGTGACCCTAAGTAACTCTATGTGATCAGCTCCACATCGGCTTTAATAGCCCTGAATGATTTCCTCTGTTCGGATGCTCTCATACCTATGCTTTTTCACATCTTAGGTTTGCTCTCTGTGTTGTTGGGCATTCTTTATGCTTGGATAGTCACCGGTCACCCTCATGGGGGATGAGTGTGTGTCTTGGCCTGAGAGGGATGTGAGGGTGTCTAGAGAGCCCAGCTCATCGTAATTGGTGGGTGACTTTTAATTTGCCCAAGATGACGGCGTGCCCTATCATCTCACTCAGAATGAACCACAAGGGGATTTTGACTCGGAAGAGGACTGTGCGGTGGAAGTTTTCTTCTGCACGCTTGTGTGGCTGTATTTTTAGTTAAGCACGACCTTCTGTCCTACCCTCGCTATTTCTGCATGTGTGTTCTGCATAGGAGGGCCTGGGAGTGCCTGTCACTTCTCTGGAAAGGGGTGGACTAGGTCCCACAGATGCTGCCTGCTTCTCAGGACCCCATGCCCACTCTCCCTTGCCTGTGGCTGCCCTGGGCTGTGCTACCAGAATCCAAATCCACAGAACTCCATGGAGCTGGTGTCACCCCTGGTACCTGGCTTAAGGCCTGGGACACCAGTGCGGGACCAGCTTCGACCCAGATAGGGATCTCTTGTGGGATCCACCCAGGTGCTGGTTCCTAGGACTCAGAGCCCTCAGCTAGGACCAAATCGTCCCAATTATATTTCCTGAATCTGCCACTAAATGACCTTGACCAAGGAGGAGCACATACATGTGCTAAGCACTTTCATGCCAAGCACAGTTCTCCCATGACCTTTAGAACTCCGGGGCTCACATCATCCTCCCACCTTAAACTCCTTACTCTGGCCTTATCCTCCTTTTCAAAGCAATGGTTCTTTTTTTGAGTTGGAGTCTCACTCTGTCGCCTAGACTGGAGTGCAGTGACCACCGCAGCCTCGACCTGCTGGGCTCCGGAGATCCTTCCGCCTCAGCCTTCCAAGTAGCTGGAACTACAGGCGCGCGCTACCACGCCCAACTAATTTTCGATTTATTGTGGAGATGAGATCTCACCAAGTTGCCCAGGCGGGTCATGAACCTGCGGGCTCAGGCAGTCCACTCACCTCAGCCTCCCAAAGGTGCGGGATTACAGGCTGAGCCACCGAGCCTGGCTTAAAGCAGTGGTTCTTAATGTTCTTTTACTTGCATCTCCTTTGAGGTAGGGACATGAGGCTGTGTATGTTTAGTAGGGCCCTGGACAGTTTTCTGCCAATAAACTGTACTGAACAGTGTTTAGGTGTCTCAGTTACTGATGGCGTGGCCTCTGTTTGGTAAGGAAATCATATTTTTAGTCATCTGAAACTTTCAGAATAACCAGCATAAAATTAGACTGTGTACGGGCACTCATGCATTGTCTTGTATGTAGGGATCTCTCCCCCCACCCTGAAATGCACCTGTTCAGTATAATGACAAGTGTGACATATTGGTGACATATTGGATAGAAGCAGGGAATTGATCTAAAACTTTTTTCACTGTGATAAAAGAGTCTGAAAATAAGTCATGATTAAAGATGGTCTAAACTTGTGCTGCACGTAGAAATGTGTCTGTCTATGAAAGTGGAGAGAGATGGAAAACATGGCTGGATTCAGTAACAGGTTGGAACCCTGGCCCTTGAGAGTGGAGCCAGCCTTCAGAAAGAACTCCATTCAGAGTCTATTAATTTGGGATTTGAGCTAATAGGATTCAGCCTGAGTTGGAATTTATGAAAAAGCATTAAGAAAAAAAATGGACAGCCTTGTACTGAGCTTGGATAAATTCCCTACAATAAATTGCTTTCTGGAACTAGTTGCTGTTTTCATAGGATACACTCTCCTGCTGGGCTCGGTGGCTCACCCTGTAATCCTGCGCCTTTAGGAGGCTGAGGTGAGTGGATTGCCTGAGCCCGCGGGTTCGAGACCCGCCTGGGCAGCGAGACCTCATCTCTACAATAAATAAAAAAATCAGCCGGGCGTGGTAGCGGTGCCTGTAATTCCGGCTACTCGGAAGGCTGAGGTGGAAGGATCACTGGAGACCCAGCAGGTCGAGGCTGTGGTGGCTGGGAGCAGCCACTGCACTTCAGTCTGGGTGACAGAGTGAGACTCCAACTCAAAAAAAAAAAAAGTTGATATAACATAAAATGATAGTTAAATATATACAATAAAATGACACTATGAAGATATCTAAATTATTTTAAAAGTTTAACCTATGCAGCAGAAGATATCACAAAAAATTCCAAAGGGTCAAATTCATAGAGACAATATTCTTTGTCCATTTTATACTTATATTATGCATCAACAATCAAATAATATAAAATATATATAGAATTTAAATATCTGACAGTGCCACAGCCACATATCAAAACATACAGAATGGTCTGGGCTCCATAGTTTAGCCTGTAATCCCAGTGCTTTGGGTGGCCGAGGTGAGTGGATTGCCTGAGCCCACGGGTTCGAGATCTGCCTGGGCAGCAAGACCTCATCTCTACAATAAATAAAAAAATCAGCCGGGAGTGGTAGCGCGTGCCTGTAATTCCGGCTACTTGGAAGGCTGAGGTGGAAGGATCGCTGGAGCCCAGCAGGTCGAGGCTGCAGTGGCCGGGAGCGGTCACTCCACTCCAGTCTGGATGATGGAATGAGACTCCGATTCAAAAAAAAAAAAGGATACACTCACTTGACATCGTCCCCAGAATCTTCCCTGTGGTTGTGAGAGTAAAATACAGAGCATGGGTTCTAAGTTCTACCTTGAAAACCCAGTGAAGAGTGTGTTTTGAACTCTCTTTTGAAACTTTCCCCTCTACATCTTCTGAAAAAGAAAGGCAAGACGAGGTTGTTGAGGCTGTCTCCCTTAATCAGCCTCTGGTAGGAATTTAAGTATAATGTGAAATCTGGAGAATGTTGTGCAGGAAAGGAAGACCCTCTTTCCCCCACACGTATTTACAAGGGAATTGCACAGCAGGAGGTGGAGCAACAAAGTGTCTTGGCAACATGTCTTAGCTGTGGGTCCCAGCCCACCTCATGGCTGAGGTCAGTCACTGGAGCTCTTTTTCCCGGTTGCTCAGGAGAGGGCCCAGTAGTATGTATCGTCAATGCTCAATGGTGGTGTGCTTCTCCAGAAGCTCAAACATCTCTTCTGGAGTGAGATACAGATATCCACTTAGTACAACTCAGAATTGCTTTCTAAAAGTCATTTTCATCTGTCTAAATAATAAAACTAAAATTAAAACACGATAGGTAAATGGAATCTTAAAATATTCTATTCCTTGGTGTTTATTACAGCTGTTCTCAAACTTGTTGGTCCCAGGACTTCCTTCCAGTGCTAAAATCACTGAAGACCTCCAAGAGCTTTTGTCTATGTGGACTTTTTTTGAATTGGGGTCTCACTCCATTGCCCAGACTGGAGTGCAGTGGCACAATCATGGCTCACCACAGCCTCGACCTCCAGGGCTCAGGTGATCCTTCCACCTCAGGCTTCTGAGAAGGGGGGACTATAGGCATGCGCCGCCACACCCAGCTTATTTTTTGATTTTTTTTTTTTTTGTAGAGATGAGGTGGTGTTATGTTGCCCAGGCTGGTTTCAAACTCTTGGACTTAAGCGATCCTCCTGCCTTGGCATCCCAAAGTGCAGGGATTACAGGCATGAGCCACCATGCTCGGCCATTATCTATGTCAGTTTTTACTGATGAGGAGTTAGCACCATGTAACTTTATTTATGTTTTTTATTTTGATTTGGAATCTCACTCAGGAGCCCAAGCAGGAGTGCAGTGGCATACTCATGGCCACCCCAGTGTCAACCTGCTGGGCTCTGGCGATCCTTCTGTCTCAGCCTTCAAAGTAGCAGAACTACAG
>NW_007245826.1:83157-192923 GCF_000164805.1 Carlito syrichta | reverse complement strand
GAAAATAAATTCTCCCATAGAGTTTACACAAGGAAAATAGCCCTACTGACACTTTGCTCTTAAGAATTCTGACCTCCAGATCTATAAGATAACATATTTGGGTAGTTTTGAGGGTTTTTTTTTGTTTGTTTGTTTTTTAAGTCAGGGTCCACTCTCTTGCCCAGGTTGGAGTGCAGTGGCACAATCAGGGCTCAGCATAGCCTCAATCTCCTGGGCTTAGATGATCCTTCCATCTTAGCCTCCTGAGTGGCTGGGACTACAGGCACACACCACCATGCCCAGCTAGTTTTATTTTTATTTTGATTTGGAATCTCACTCAGGAGCCCAAGCAGGAGTGCAGTGGCATACTCATGGCCACCCCAGCGTCAACCTGCTGGGCTCTGGCGATCCTTCTGTCTCAGCCTTCAAAGTAGCAGAACTACAGTCATGAGCTACCACACCCAGCTAACTTTTTGATTTAGAGATGAGGCCTCACTAAGTTGCCTGGGCTGGTCTTGAACCCCCGGGCTCAGGCAGTCCTTTCACCTTGGCCTCCCAAAGTACTGGGATTACAGACTGAGCCACCGAACCTGGCCTACCAAGTAGCTTTAAATGTTTACTTACAGTAAAGATGACAAACTCTATGATGTAGTCATATAAACAACTTTTTTCTGACTGATAATTTTTTTGAAGCAGTGAGAAGGGTGGTGTTATTTGGCATGTCTGTCCATCTCCTAAGCGTCTGGGCAGTCAAAAGGTGGGATTACAGGAAGATCATCCTGAGGATATGCAGTTGGGAAGAGGGGACCCCATAGGATCCCTGAAAAGAGTCTTGGGCCACACTTTGAGTGGGTTGGGTCATGCCTCTAGTCACAATGGTACTTGTTGGAGAACAGGCGTGCTTACGACCACTGCTGCCTCAAACTGTCAGGCTCAGGAAATCCTTCCTCCTCAGCCTTCCAAGTAGCTGGAACTATAGGCATGCACTACCATGCCCAACTAATTTTTTGATTTATTGTAGAGACGAGGTCTCACCTTGTTGCCCAGGCTGGTCTCAAACACCTAGGCTCAAGCAATCCTCTCACCTCTGCCTCCCAAAGTGCTGGGATTATAGGCATGAACCACCGTGCCCAGCATGGATGTACTTTTCAAACAGGCCAAAGCAGTCTTTGTTGCCTTGGCACTTATGACAGCGTGCTTTGAACTGGCCATGTTTCCAACCAAAATCTGCTGTGGGGAATGGATAATTGCATTTCTTGTTATGAAAATATACTCTGTCTAATCCCCCTGTGGACTCTTCTTACCGACAGGATTCTACTTCAAGAGAAGAAAAACTGTCTCCTCATGCAGCTGGAAGAGGCCACTCGCTTGACATCCTATCTCCAGTCCCAGCTGAAAAGGTCGGTAACTTCCCGGAGAACGATGCTGAGTCACATGTCCTAGTGACACAGGCACGAGCTCATTGTTCTGTTGAGCTTGTGTTTTCTCCTGCTGGCTGTGGGAACTGACATGGCTTAAACACACACTAGACCCTGGGAGACATCTTTTTACGATGCTGCTACGGATTCAAGGAATACGAGAACCAAATTTGGCTTCCAAGTAAAAGACAAGTCTGAAGTCAAACTTAAGCCACGATTTTGTCATCTAATCACTAACTTCTTAAGGTACACATCTGCGTGTGCACATCTTTATTTTGGGCTTTTAAAAGGATGTGAATATTTTTAAGATAACTAAGCTTTGGTTGCTCAGGAAGAGGTCCTGTTTTCCAGTCCTTGCTGGGTTGTAAGGTGCAGTGTCAAGGGCTTGATGTGTGGTTTCCTCATCACTCCTTATGAGGTAGGGACTGTTATGACCCCAGGCCCCAGAGGGCCAGTTGAGGCACAGAGAGGGTGAAGAACTTGACGAGGTGTGCCCAGCCAGTGTACATTTGGGTCTTTGCTGTGGCCATAGCGGTCTCCTGTCACTAGAAAAAAAAGAGGGGGATGTTAACAAAGGCCTAACCCAGTGCTCACTAGGGTTAGAGATGCCCACAGGGCTTGGGCACATGAGGACAGCCTGTGCTCCCTGGTGGAGCTGCCAGCAGTCCTGCTCGGCAGTGCAGGCTGCGTCTCTAAGGTCATGGCGCTCTGTCGTTTCAGCCTGTCTGCCAGCACTCTGACGGTGTCCTCGGGGAGCAGCCGCGGGTCCCTGGCCTCCAGCCGGGGCTCACTTGCCTCCAGCCGGGGCTCCCTGAGCTCCATCAGCTTCACGGACATCTACGGCCTCCCGCAGTATGAGAAGCCCGACGCTGAGTGTGGCCAGCTTCTGCGCTTCGATCTGATTCCCTTTGATTCCCTGGGACGAGATGCCCCCTTCTCAGATCCCCCAGGCCACTCAGGCTTCCAGAGGCAGAGGCGGTCCCTGGACACGCCCCAGTCCCTGGCGTCCCTGTCCTCCCGCTCCTCCCTGTCCTCGCTGTCGCCCCCAAGCTCCCCCCTGGACACGCCCTTCCTCCCGGCCTCGCGGGACTCGCCTCTGGCACAGCTGACGGACAGTTTTGAGGTGCCAGGCCTGGGTGCCCTGGACAGACTGCGGGTTCAGGCCTCTATTCTAGGGGATGAAGATTTGCAGGGCACGGCATCCCTTCAGCCACATGGGTTCCCTGGGGACGGGGAAGGACTGCATGAGCGAGGACCCCAGCTGGCCAGTGCTCCCCTGGGTGGAAGTAAGTGCTGATACGTTTTTCTGGGAGGCAAAGTTGGCACTCGGGAGAAATCCCGTGCACTGCATTGAGGTTACCTGGCTTTTGAGGTCCCGAGTGAGCTGTACACATAGGAATATGATGGTTGGGAAGAGTGAACACACTGCCGTGGTCTTCTGGTCTGTGTCGAGGAAGATCGTTGAAATTGACAACATAGTCTTTCCCAGGTTACTTGGCTTGTTTTCAGAGTGTACGTAATTGTTGAAACCCAGGGTGAGAAGCACATGGTCTTCCATGTTCAGAGGCTGATGATGTCCTACGGCCTTCGAGAATGCTGCAGAGTGTGTGCCCTGAGACCAGCACATGGACTCAGGTTGGGTTGGAGCCCAGTGGAAATCTCTACTTTCTTTGTTGCTTTGATTCTTTTGATCTTCTGTCCTCCTAGTTTTAAGGGCATAATTCTATCAGATGTGGAAGCACTTTGTCTTTCCACGTGCCTGTGAGAACAGTGACCTCGTGTGCTTCTTTGAGCCAACCATGGCAATGCTGTTTAACTTCCTTCAATTTTAAAGAGGGTCAGGAGCAGGGTCTCCACTCTGGAAATTCAGCCCATTGAATCAACTTTTATTTGCACAGCAAAAATGTTGTTGACAATCCATTTAAGCAGACACTAGATAACTTGTACAGCATAGTGGATCTCAACCTGGGGTATTTTGCCTTCTGCCCTTGGGAGACACTTGACAATGTCTGGAGACATTTTTGGTTGTTACTACTGGGGGTGGCAGGGTGATACAAAACATCCTGCCATGCACAGGAGAGCACCACAACAAAGAATGATCAGCCATACTATTGAGTATTTATGCAGCCAAGGGCAGAAATAAAGCTGTAATACAGAACTGTTGTGCTGTTATGGATGCAGACTAGCCCCTGGGAAACCAGGATTCTGCTCCCTGCCCTGTTGGCTGCCTCCCTGGACTTGACTCTCACCATCACCACCCTTGAACGTGGTGATCTTTATGGTCTCTTCCATCCACTATCATTCTGTTGCCCATGGGCTAGATTCATTAAATAGATTAATCAATAGGTAGGTCAATCAATCAATCAATTGCTCTGTCAAATAGTCATCTGAGGCCAGGTGTGGTGGCTCATGCCTCTAATCCCAGTACTTTGGGAGGCAGAGGTTGGAGGATTGAGAACAGACCAGCCTGGGAAATATAATAAGACCTCATTTCTACAAAAAAAATTTTAAAAATAAATCAATTAGCCAGGCATGCACCTGTAGTCCCAGCTACTTGGGAGGCCAAGGAAGGAGAAGGGAGGATCACCTGAACCCAGGAGGTCGAGGCGGTGGTGAGCTGTGATTGTGCCACTGTACTCCAGCCTGGGTGACAGAGTGAGACTTTGACTAAAAAAATTAAAATAGTAGTTTGTAACAGTGTACATAGGCTAACATGTTCTGGGGCTACCCCAGAGCTCTTTGACATCCATTTATCTTGGTGTCTTCCCCTTTGTGCAAACTCACTTTCACATCCCTGATACTTGTTCTATCATCCACACGTGCAGGTAATCTTACTTGCTTTATGCTCTGTAGTCATAGGTTCATTAACCCATGTTTACTCCTTTCAGTCAAAAAAGAATAATCCACAGTCAGGACTGAATTGTGTGTCTGTCATTGCTTAAGCTTACTTTCTCTTTTCTCTTGGTCTCCCTCCACTTCCATCAACTTCTTAAAAAGGATGAGACTCAGGAATGTCAGTCTGGTTTTGCATAAAGTCCACACTAGGCCCAAGGGCCCTTTAGGGCCAGAGGAAAGACAGGGAGGGAGGGAGAAGAGCTGACTTAATTTGAGATCCTAATTCACTCCCACTCTGGCGGGCATTATAGTGGGATTCTAACTACTTATACTGGAAGTATTTGCTTACACATTATACACTGTCATCTGGTGGTGGATTTTTATGTATCATTGGTGGTGATTTCTTGTATGATACTGCCATCTGGTGGTGAATTCTTATATGACATGGATGCTGATTTCTTGTTTAATGCTGCCATCTCGTGGTAGATTGTAATATTACATTGCTGCTGATTTCTTGTATAGCACTGCCATCTTGTGGCGAATTCTTATATTGCATGGGTGATGGATTATTGGATAACACTGCCACCTGGTGGTAGATTCTTAAACAACATAGATGAATTTTTTTTTAAACAACACTGCCGCCTGGTGGTGAATTCTTACGTGACGTTCTGAGGACACATTGAAATTTTGTTGCATCGGTGAGTTTTTTGAAAAACAACACTGCTGCCTGGTGATGAATTCTTACATGACATTGTTCTAAGGACACTTAAAAGTCAATGTCCTTAGAAACTTGAAATCATTGATCCAGTTAATTGGTTCTATTACATTGGTACTGATTTCTTGTATAGCACTGCCATCTTGTGACGAATTCTTATATTGCATGGGTGATGGATTATTGGATAACACTGCCACCTGGTGGCAGGTTCTTAAACAACATTGGTGAATTTTTTAAAGATAACACTGCCGCCTGGTGGTGAATTCTTACGTGACGTTGTTCTGAGGACACATTGAAATCTTGTTGCATCGGTGAGTTTTTTGAAAAACACTGCTACCTGGTGATGAATTCTTACATGACATTGTTCTAAGGACACTTTAAAGTCAATGTCCTTAGAAACTTGAAATCATTGATCCAGTTAATTGGTTCTAATATTACATTGGTGCTGATTTCTTGTATAGCACTGCCATTTTGTGGCGAATTCTTATATTGCATGGGCGATGGATTATTGGATAACACTGCCACCTGGTGGCAGGTTCTTAAACAACATTGGTGAATTTTTTAAAGACAACACTGCCGCCTGGTGGTGAATTCTTACATGACGTTCTTCTGAGGACACATTGAAATCTTGTTGCATCAGTGAGTTTTTTTTTTTTTTTTAAACAACACTGCTGCCTGGTGGTGAATTCTTACATGACATTGTTCTAAGGACACTTTAAAGTCAATGTCCTTAGAAACTTGAAATCATTGGTCCCAGTTAACTGGTTCTAATATTACATTGGTGCTGGTTTCTTGTATAGCACTGCCATCTTGTGACAGATTCTTATATTGCATAGGTGATGGATTTTTTGGATAACACTGCCACCTGGTGGCAGGTTCTTAAACAACATTAGTGAATTTTTTTAAGACAACACTGCCACCTGGTGGTGAATTCTTACATGACGTTCTTCTGAGGACACATTGAAATCTTGTTGCATCAGTGAGTTTTTTTTTTTTTAAAACAACACTGCTGTCTGGTGGTGAATTCTTACATGACATTGTTCTAAGGACACTTTAAAGTCAATGTCCTTAGAAACTTGAAGTCATTGATCCAGTTAATTGGTTCTAATATTACATTGGTGCTGACTTCTTATATAGCACTGCCATCTTGTGGCAGATTCTTATATTGCATGGATGGTGGATTATTCGATAACACTGCTACTGGCAGGTTCTTAAACAGCATTGGTGAATTTTTTTAAAACAACACAGCCACCCGGTGGTGAATTCTTACATGATGTTGTTCTAAGGACACATTGAAATCTTGTTACATTGGTGATTTTTTTAAAAAACAACACTGCTGCATGGTAGTGAATTCTTACATGACATTGTTCTAAGGACACTTTAAAGTCAATATCCTTAGAAACTTGGAATCATTGATCCAGTTAATTGGTTCTAATGTTACATTGGTGCTGATTTCTTGTATACTACTGCCATCTTGTGGCAGATTCTTATATTGCATGGGTGGTGGATTATTGGATGATGCTGCCACCTGGTGGTAAGTTCTTATGTTACATTTGTGAATTCTTTTTAAAACAACACTGCCACTGGTGATGAATTCTTACATGACGTTCTAAGGACACATTAAAGTCAATGTCCTTAGAAACTTGAAATAACTGATCCAGTTAATTGGTTCTAATATTGCATTGGTGGTGGTTTCTTGTATACTACTGCCATTTTGTGGCAGATTCTTATATTGCATAGGTGGTGAGTTATTGGATGATGCTGCCACCTGGTGGTAGGTTCTTAAGTTACATTGGTGAATTTAAAAAAAATAACACTGCCGCCTGGTGGCGAATTCTTACATGTTGTTGTTCTAAGGACACATTGAAGTCAGTGTTCTTAGAAACTTGGAATAATTGATCCAGTTAAGGGGACCCTTTGGGTGCTCCCAGAAGACTGGGTTAGGTAACCAGCTTGAGGCATAGACACAGGAGGATCCTTGTCTCCCTTGATGCTTGTGGGAGCTCTTGAGCCCAGAGTCCTCTTAGCTTCACAAAGTCAGATCTTGGCATTTGTCACATCATCCCTGCCCCATTATTTACTAGTTGTGCTGAGAACAGTGTCATATAAATTTGGCCCCAAACAAGTTTTAGTAGGACAGAATTTTAGTAAGACAAAAATCAAAACTGTCCAGACCCACAGAGCAAGCTCTGTGAATGATTTCTTCTGTTATGTTTTAAGCCAATTGGGAGAGGCAAAAGGCAGGATGGAGGAATCTTGGACACTTTTTACGTTTTTGCCACAGCTCTGTCTTCCCTGGATTTTAAAAGTCAAGTGTGTCATGATTTTGAAGTATTTTCTCGTCTACCCATTTGCATTGGTTGGTCAAAAGCCATTGAAAGCTTGACTTGGCTCATCTATTTATTGCTGTTTTTATTATGATCATATTGTTTAAAATTGTCTTAAATTCTGAATATATTTTTTAATTTGTGCTTTCCTTTTTAATCTCTTCCCATGTGGCTCAACAGAAGTGCTCACTGTAAGTGGCCCTGGGAGTCTCCTCATCACCATCATTGCTCAGGCTGTGGCTAAGAAGGGTGTGTCTCATTTGTACTTTAGTGTCAATTGTCAGTTGTTGTTATTGTGATCTCAACATCAATATTCATGATGGCTACTAAAGTTGTGTAAGAACTTTTCTAAAAGCTTTAACAATTATCCTCTCTGTGTGTTTATTTCCAGCACTTAATAGAGTTCATTATTCTAATATGCCAACAGGCAGCTTTGACCACAATGTGGTTTTCATTGGATTTTTTGCCTTTTTATCAAGCAACTTTCATGTCTTTGGGGCTCAGTTCCTGTCTGTTTGTCTGTCTGTCTGTCTATTTTCAATGATTATAAGGTGAGAAATTTTTAAGTGAACTGTGGGACATCTTATTCCTTCTTTGTTGGCATTGCTGGCATGGTCCGCCTCAGTGCCTTGAAGGCCAGGGGCAGGTATCTGGTGTGTGGAGTGTGGGGGCTTCCTGTGCTTTTTCTCACTGGGGCACTTGTCAGTGGCATTTCCTCTCAGCAGTTCCTGCTTCTGGTGGCCCTGTGAACTCAGTGACTCAGCGTGGGCTCAGTGAGAACTCTCTCCTTAAGTTCCTTTTTCTGTTCATCGACTTCCGTGGTAGTGACAAGAGAGACATGCTTAGCCCTGCACCTGGGGTCAGCTCAGCTGGGAGGCTTAGGAGTGTCCTGTTGCCACTTCCTTCCAGGGATCCACAGCTGCATCCAGGGGCTGTGCCAGACTCTGGGCTAGGAATAGAAACAGTAGCAATCAGTATTCTCTGCTAGGGGGTTCTGTTTGCAATTCAGGGCCAGGAGTTTGGGTTCTCCCATGTGGCAGGGCTGAAGGAGGGAGGTGGACTCGGAAGTTCTGACCTACAATTTGAGAGTTGGTACCTCTGGCCACCCCAGGACAGGACCAACTTCCAGCCCTGGCTGACCTGGGAGAAACAGAGTCCTGCAGGCATGGCACTGCAGGCCTCTGGAAGGTTTGCTTTGGTCTCCAGTTAACATTGCAAGCCCAGAGGCTACAACCCTGTCTGTTCTGTATACTGTTGAATATGTTTGTGTTTCTTGGTGAGAATGATAACTTGGTCTGACAGAAAGTGGTTGTCTACAGAGCTGAGATAGACAAAGAAAAGTATAGGCAACACAGGGAACTGTTTTCTTCCAAGCAGGCCCCGTGGTGTCAGAGGCCCACTGGGAACATCCTGTTTGACTCTGTGTTCTAATGGCATGCACCTTTCTGGAAAGCACTGTAATGCCGGTGTACACATCCACATTGAGTGTAGAAGGTGGCATGCACGTTTCTGTTGGTTTTGTTGAAAGATACCTACCACAGTGAGGGAATGGGTAGGAACAGTAGATGAACCATTAAAGGGAAAATTCCAGGGGTTGTCTTTGACTCTTGGTTAAAGTAGATATGAAAGATAAATGAGCTGCCCTTAACAGTAGTCAGTGTCCAAGCGGGAGAGCCACCAAGGTGGCAGATCTGACCCAGGGCAACTTGGAAGGCTATCTCAGTCTCTAAGACAGCTGGATGGGCCCCAGCACCCTCAGAGCCACAGGGCTCTCAGGAGGACGAGCCTGTGATCAGCTGTGTCATGTGCTTTGAAGGTCATTCCATTTTGTTAGGGTTTGTTTGGGTAATGAGAGAGGATTTTTATGGGTATAAAAGCAGTGCTGCATATATTTCTTGTATAAGTTGTAGAAAATACCAAACAATGTAGAGAAAGGAATGAAAACACCACCCCTTGGAGAACGCAGCTGCTGTTCCCACACAGGCCAGTGCTGCTTTTGTGGTCTTCTGGGTATGAAGGTCTTTCTGCAAGTGCCATCCAAAGGGGCATCTTACCATCATCTCACATCCTGTGTGCTCGTGGGGTTTGAGTGAAAAGGGATGTCTGATTCCAGGTGTCTTTCTAGACAGTCTTAATGCTCTCAAAGAAGTAGCCAGAGGTCTACTTCTTCAGTTGCTCAATATTTAAGACAAGCTGAACACAGAGTATCTGCACATGACTCAGCACGTACTCTGGCACGGAGTCCCTGGCCTCCCATGCTGTCATGTCCTGACCCTGGGTGTGTCCCTTATTTGCAGCCGTGACTCTTCGAGAAGACAGTGCCAAGCGACTGGAGAGGAGAGCGCGCCGCATCTCTGCATGCCTGTCGGATTACTCGTTGGCCAGTGACAGTGGGGTGTTTGAACCTCTGACCAAAAGGTTAGATGTAGATCTCAGTTCCTCCCCCAAGCAGGCTTCCCACAGTGCTGCTGTCTAACCCAGAAGGATCCATCCATAACATTTATACATTGAAACTCAGTTGATATATCCAGAGGTAGAATATTTTTCTACCTTCTGTCAGCTTTGGGAGGTTGAGCCTTAGAAACTTGCCAAGAAAACTCCTCTGGCCTCCATGTTCTAGAATGACTTCTTCCTCCCTGTCCCCGTGGGTCCAAGGCTTAATTAGACCCAATAGAGCCGAAAAAGTAGAGTGAATGTGCGGGAGAGAGCTGCTTTTCTGGGAAGGATGTCATTAGGAATGAATATCCTTCTTCCCTCCTCCCTTCCTTAGCTTGTGGGAATCAGTTTCTGATGACAAAACCCTTTCTGGAACTCTGTGTTTTTATTAAAGAGTTTTTTTTTCTTTCTTTCTTTTTTTTAGAGACAGGGCATTGCTCTGTTGCCAGGCTGGAGTGCAGTGGGGCAGTCATAGCTCACTGCAGCCTCAAATTCCTGGGCTCAGGCGATCCTGTCACCTCAGCCTCTGAGTAGCTGTGATTACAGGCATGAATCATAGCCCCTGATGGATCAAAAAAAATTTTTTGTAGCAGTGGGGGTCTTGCTATGTTGCCCAGGCTGTTCTCAGATTCCTGGCCTCAAGTGATCCTCCCACCTTGGCCTTCCAAAGTGCTGGAGTTTTGAGCACACATCACTGTGCTGCCTTTGGTTGGACGTCTTTGGTGGTGTTGTTTCTTTGTATGTTTATAAATCTCAGGTATCCCTGAGGCATCTCACGTATCACAAGCTTTTTAATTGAAAAGTTAATTTTGAACATTTTCCTGTGTATCACATACGGTTTTGAAAGGTATGTGGTTATTTTCTTAAATCAAAAAGCGTTATGAGAAAGAAGCAGTAGTTTGCAGGCAGGTACCCGAAGGGATACCTTGTAGGCCCTGGGGACTGCCATGCCTCGTCAGCCATCATGTACTTGTGTGGAAACATCATAAAGCTCTCTCTTACCACGGGAGTGCCCCTACAGAGCCTGCAGTACTCAGCCCTATGGAATAAAGCATGACTTCCCCTTGTGTTAAGGAGCGAGGATGCTGAGGAGCCTGCCTACGGAGATGCTTGCGGGAGCGAGGACCCCCAGATCCATGTGGGACTTCTGTGAGTGCAGAGGCACCTGAGCTGCTCTGTAGGGCGGGGGGGACCCATGTGACCTGGGTGCTGTCCTTGATACTCTCATCACTGTCTCATCGGAGGGGACTGAGGTGTCAGGAAGAAGTGACATGGAAAAGCAGCTCCATTGCTATCTTCCACCACTGAGGTTCACAGCTTGGAGCAGTTACCTCACAGAGCTTTGGGATTAGGGACCTTAACCTGCATGGTACTGAATGGTCTGGCAAGGTGAGGCTCTTGGGGACATGATTACACGAGTTGATTGTCCTCTGCTGCACAGGTAGCAGGGTCCTTCCCTGGCCCCCAGAGTGAGTAACAGGCAGTTTGCAGCACCATGCTTTTTGATTTCTAGTTACGGTTTCAACCAAGGCAGTAGCTGCAGTGTCCACGCTAGCAAGGCAGGGCACTCAGCCCCTAGTGGGTCCTTTGCTGACTCTCTATTCCAGCTCTGACACCATTGACACCTGTGACTAGATCACTCTTTGTACCGGGGCTTCTGTTGTGTACTGTGAAATGTCCAGTTGTAACAATAAAAACGTCTCCACACTTACTTGGCAGGGGAGGTGCTGTGATCACAAGAGGGGTTAGCCAAGGTGAGGCTCATCATTGCACCTGGACGTGCTGATCCCTGTGACGTCCTCCAAATGTAGGAAGTTCAACTGCATTATCTGTGGCAGGGGGGACTATGTTCACACTTTCCCCTGACATAAAAAGAAAAGGTGTGTCCAGACACTGCAGATGGGCACAGTGGCAGAGTGGCACGATCCCCATCGGTGGAAAGCTGCTGTGTAGTCAGCCAGAAGGACTTCTCCCCATGGGGACCTTGCTGTCCTGAGCTCGTGTTTGCTTTCCAGGCGTGACAGTGCCAACGAATGTCTGCTGGTGCACGTGCTGCAGCTAAGAAACCCTGCTGCTCTGGTGCTGAAGGAAGACTGCAGAGTGTAAGCCAGACAGTGGTGGAAGCCAGACAACAGTGGGAGGGCGGGTCAGGCAGGAGGGCGGATCTGCAGTAGGACCCTGGGGAATGTGCATTCGCATTATGAAGTCTTGGAAGGTTTAAGAAGAGTCTAGTGAGTTATCTGAGGCTGAGGAAGTAACTAGCTGTCATTGGTGGTATTGACTGAAAACATTTTCTTGGTTGCAGCGACAGGTGGTGGCAATGCAATAGTCAGTTCTCTGTTCTGTGATCCTATGATGTACCTTAAGAGGCCTCTGGCTGTGATTAGGGAGCCCTCGGCTGAGGGGAGAAGAAAACATGCATTGGGACCTTTTGGGAGTCGCCTGGTGACTTTGGCCTCCATAGTAGGTGCCCCATGGAGGGGCATTCGGGTGACCACACCAGTAATGGCCAGAGTGAACCTCCCTCCCGGGAGTCTCCTCTGCGAACACATCTCCTACAGGCCTTGGGAGCCCTGGGTTTGAGCAGCTGAGGACTCATCTAGCCTTGGCTTGCCTGATGGTATTTGCAGGCTCATGGGTGTTCTGAGCCCCTCCCAGGTGACAGTGCTGGGTTGGAAGAAGGGCGGGAAACACAGGCGCCCCATGGGGGACAGACATTCATCCTTTGGGATTACTCAGTAGAGAAAGGAACTTTTCCCAAAGGATTCCAAAACTCTACTGGCAGAAGTGCAGCACAAGTGGGTCTACGCACGTGGGCTCCACCTGCTCTCCCACTGTGTGGTCAGTAAGCACCGCCTGCATGCACTCTTCCCTCCCCCATTCTGGTTTCAGCCATATCCGCGTCTATTTGCCCCCGCTGGACTCAGGCACACCTAGCACCTACTGCTCCAAGGCCCTGGAATTCCAAGCACCGCTGGTATTTAATGAAGTTTTCCGAATCCCTGTGCATTCCAGCGTGTTGACATTGAAGTCGCTTCAATTGTATGTGTGTTCAGTGAATCTGCAGCTGCAGGAAGAACTGCTGGTATGAGCCAGGCGCTACCCTCCTTCTCCCCTTTCCTTGCTTTGCATGTCCATCAGTCTCTTCATCTGTGTGCCTGTCTCTTTCCTTCCTTTGTCACTTTCTTTGTCTTTTATCCTTTAGTCATCATTTCTTTTTGTCTTTCTGTCTTTTGTCTATGTTTCCCTCTCCCTCCCTTCATCCCTCTCCTCTTTCCACCATCTCCTTCCCCCCTCCTCCCTTCTATCCTTTCTTTTTCCTGTGGGGGCTACCTAGAAACTGTCGTGGTGTCAAGTGGTCTCTGTAGCTGGGAGTACAGAAAGGAATGATCAAAACAATGGTCTTGTTAAACGTTTTCTACTTTAAAGGCATTATCTCAACAGATACTTGCAGGTCCCCAAGAACTAGCCCCCATATTCTCCCCATTTTCAGTCTAGGAAAGGAAGTAGGGTTGACACGTTTAGCAAATAAGAATGTGGGATGGTCACGTGGACATGCTATGCAAGATCTGAGACTTACATTTTAGCACTCCATTGTTAATTTGAAATTTCAGTTTCCCTGGCTGCTGGGTATTGTATCCAGCAACCTGAGGCCAGGACCTGGAGAGACTCAGCAGCTTGCTGTTAGTGCCCCCAGCTGTCCAGTGCCCAGGCCAGGGTGTGGAAGCCCAGCTGGTTTCTTCCCATGGTTGGCATTTCCCCTAGTTCTGTGCTCTCAGTGGCAGAGTGAGGGAGTGTAGGGTTGAGCCAGTGTTCTCTGAGCTCAGAAGTTCCCAGGAGAATCAGTGACTATTGAGTGGCAGAGCCCTGAGGCCGACATGGCACTCCAGGCTGCCCGTTTTCTGCCCCTGTTCCCTGCCCCTGTTCCCTTTCCAGCACTTTCTGATGGGACTGAACAAGTGACTAGGAAGCCACGCCCATTAGGATCCTCTGTGACTACTGTCACTGTGCTGTAGCCCTTTCCACAAGGATGGGACATTTTCTGTCTTTTTAAATTAAGATGGAAGGGTGTACTTGGTGTTTTAAAAGACTCTAGTTGCTATGGTGAAATCATGCAGTGCCTGTTCTGGCTTTTTTCCATGTAACACCCCTGCAGGGCATTGCTCAGATTAACTTGGCCGACTATGACAGTTCCAGTGAGATGCAGCTGCGCTGGCACTCTGTCCAAGTGTTCACCAGCTCCGAACCACCGAGGACCAGGGAGCCCGGGCGTGTGGGAGAGGGCTCTGCCCGGGACCCTGTACTCACCGTCTCCATCTCCGGCAAGACGGTATGTGGCTCTGGTCTAAGGAACCCGTCACTGCTGCTCTTATGACTCTGAGACTGGCTTCTACTTGGGGAAATTGTTTCTCAGAAGCATCTGTGTAGACTTAAAGTAGGATGTAGTGGTGATAAGTAGAGTTTCCAGGAAAGTAACAAATGTGGAACATGTCCATTCTTACGGCCATGGCATGAGAATGCTTCGTAATGCAAGTGTAGTCATGGTCATGGTGGTGCATTTGAATCTTCTGAGCTACAGGAATGGGCCATGTGAATGTCTCACCACAAGCAGTAGAGTGGGTTTCTTCCCCCAGAAGGGCAGCAGTGTAGACACCTGCCCATGAGGTGTGGCCACCTGCCCACACAGTATGGCCACCTGCCCTCCTCGTGCCACTGCCTGCCATGTGTGCGTGGGAGCTGTCTGCCTGGGCTGTCCTCACACGCGCCCTTTCCTCCCGCAGGATGCGGTGACAGTGCTGCTGGCCAGAACCACGGCGCAGCTGCAGGCGGTGGAGAGGGAGCTGGCCGAGGAGCGAGCCAAGCTGGAGTACACAGAGGAGGAAGTTCTGGAGATGGAGCACAAGGAGGAGCAGGCTGAGGCCGTGTCTGAGCGGTAAGAGCCAGCTCTGGGCAGGTGGGCTCCAGCCTGCGTCCTCCCCGCCGCAAAGGAGCATGGATGCCCAGTGGGTGGAAGAAGGTTCTTGCAAACCAGCAGGGGGATGAGCGTGTTTTCTCAGGGAGGCAGCTGGAATGTCAGGCCATGGTTCTCTGAGGTGCAATTGTTTTTCTTATCCACTTCCTGTAGAATGTGCTAGGTAATTTTCGGTGTCATTGCCCAGAAGTTGAGATTCTGGCAGGGATGGTGCTGATCTGAGCGAGGCCTCACCTTGAGTTCTCACCTAGTTCTCATGCAGGCTTTCACTTTCTCCTTCTGTGCTGGAATTTCTCTTCAAGAGCAGGCTGTTGGGTGACTCCCCTCCGCATGGATTGGGTACAGTAAGGCCCCTTGAAGTTGTTGGATTTTTTGAACAGGTATATTGAAGCATAATGTACCTGCCATACAGTTCACCCACTTGAAGCGCACATTTCAGTGCTTTTGAGGACAGTCACAGAGCGTGCCAATATCACCCAGTAAATGTTAGAGCATTTCATCATGCCAGAGAGAAAGCTCACCCCGGCCCCTGGCAAGCACGAACTTGCTCTCTGTCTCGTGGGTTTGCCTGTTCTGGACGTTTCCTATAGCTGGCATCACGCAGTGTCCCTGTGTGCCTTCCTGCAGCAGCCTGCGGGTGAGACCTGTGTAAGTTGGAGATGTAGTCAGGTGAACATAGTCAGGTGAACTGGCTCCTGCCAGTCTCCTCTGGGGGCGCTGTTGTACTGCTTTACTTCCACATCTTTCTGTAGAGAGCATCATCTTTTCAAAGTGTCCTGCATCTTCCCAGGGGTTTTCGTGACTTTGGTTTTGAGAGGAATTTGTTTTCAGGAAGGCCAGTGCATGGCAGGGGGTGGGCATTGTGTTCAGGGATGGACAGGAAGCTGGGAGGGGCTTGGGCTGGGAGGGTGGTCTTCTGGCATCTCCAGGGGCTGCAGTGGGGTGATAAAGAAAGGCAACACCCTCTTGGTGAAAGCCCTTAATGAGCTGTCTTCTCTAGAAAACAGAAATGCCCTTTTACTTTATGAGGAAAGCAGCTGTCTTCAGTTGTGGGAAAGAAGCAGTTTCACTGGGTACTTCTGCCACTGTGGGCTTTGCATGTCCATTTTTAGGAGTTGGCAAGCTGACTCGGTAGACAGTGGCTGTAGCAACTGCACCCAGACCAGCCCCCTGTACCCTGAGCCCTGTTGTGTCGGTGTTGACTCCATCCTCGGACACACGTTCACTGGTCAGGCAGAGACTTACAGCCCTGAGAAATGTCAGCCCCCACCTCTTAAGGTAAGTAGAAAACATCAAGGGATTTTACGGAGCCCCCCAACATCTTCCTGTGGGATCCCGGGTACTACCCTGGAAGGAGAGGCTGTACCCCCACATCCTTCATGGGCAGAGTGAGGGGATAGATGGAGGAGATGCACTCAAGGAAACCAGAATCGATGGGCTCACACATGGTGTAGAACCACGTGGCCAACTTGCAGACACTCCCAGTGGCCTGGGTGTTGTGGTACATGGGGACGCTGTGGTATAAAGTAGACTCTGCTGTTGGATGTGAGGGGACAGCTAAGGCCGTATTGTACTACATGGTGAGGAAAACAAGTGAATGCCCTAGGATCTGTAAAGGGCTCAAAGTGGGCACGGCAGGTGCTAGAGAAATGGCTGTCAACTATAGATGACAAGGAGAGGACAACGACACTACAGAAGTCCCCCAGCTTTTGCTCCCTCATGTGCCCTTATATGGTGAGCCATTCTCACTGTCAGGGGCAAGTGAAGTTCTGGAAGTTCTTCAGAAATGCAGCTGTCTTCAGTTGTGGGAAAGAAACAGTTTCACTGGGTACTTCTGCCACTGTTCCAAAGGTTATAGATGGTTCCAGTTCCTCTTCCACACAAAGATGTGACATTAAGTACTGTGGGCTGGGTATGGTGGCTTGTCTGTAATCCCAGCACTTTGGGAGGCCAAGGTGAGGGTATAGCCTGAGCCCATGGGTTCGAGAGCAGTCTGGGCAATTTGGCGAGACCTCATCTCTACAATAAATTTAAATAAATTAGCTGGGCATGGTAGTGCGCGCCTGTAGTTCCGGCTACTTAGAAGTTTGGGGCAGAGGGATCACCTGAGCCCAATAGGGGTCGATGCTGGGGTGGCCATGAGCATGTCACGACACTCCAGGCTAGGCGACAGAGTGAGATTCCAACTCAAAAAAAACCAAAAAACTACAATGCATCCTTTTGTCCCTTCTGGGCCTCTGATCTTAGGTGTGCTTGTTACCATATCATCAGGGGAGAAATCTTGCATGCTTATGGTGACAAATGTTGGAGGAACCCAGTGATGCTGGAAACCACTGTCAGTGCTCTGGGGGGAGAGGAAAGGGGGAGTTGTTGTTTAATGGGAACTGAGTTTCAGTTTTGCAAGATAAAGACGTTTTAGAGACCTGTTGTATAACAATGTGAATAGATTCTACTGAACTGTACCCTAAAAATGGCTAATATGATGAGTTTTGTTATATATATTTCACCACAATTTTTTTTAAAAAGCAAGATCATAGGAGACTTTACTGAGAAGGTGGTCAGGCACAGGAACAGCCGGTGGGGAGGGGACATGGTGGCACTGAGGACAGGGGGAGTGAAAGGGCCAGATCATGTCTGGCCAATCAGGCTTTTTTTCTGAGAGGCACTGTTTCTACCTTTTGGCTTTTTGAGTCACGCTGCCACAGATATTCGTGTATAGCATTTGAACATCTGTTTTCAGTTCTTTTGAGTACAGACCTAGGAGCGGAACTGCAGGGACTGACTTCAGTTTCCTGGGATCTCCCTGGTTGCTTTGTTGAGAACAGATTGAAGGGCAGGGAGGTGTAGAAATGGGGAGATGGGTGAGACACCTACTGCACTGAGCTAGGATGATGGCAGTTTGGGTGAAGGGTTGCTGACTAGTGCTCAAAACCCACTTGATCTTGAACATAGAGCCGAGAGGATTTGCTCTTAGACCAGAGATGGGGTGTGCGAAAGGGGTTGGAGTCCAGGATGGTACTAAGGCGGTTTTTGCATAAACAAACGGGAAGTAGAGATCCCTGTGAGGAGTTGAGGGGATGGATATCTGCAATTCCACTGGGGACATGTGACGTGTGACATGCCAGTAAAACTTCCAAGTAAAGTCAGAAGTAGTTGTTTCCCTTAAGTTGATTGCCTGTGTTCTGGAAGAAGCCATGGTCATAAGTGAAGTACTCCCTAGGTTGACAAGGAAACCAACACAGAAGATCTCTTCCCAGAAGAAGCGGCGAGTCTTCTGAAGGAGCGGCCCAGTCGCCGGGCCCGAGGGTCACCTTTTGTCCGGAGTAGCACGATCGTCCGTTCTCAGACCTTCTCTCCTGGAGCACGAAGCCAGTATGTTTGCAGAGTAAGTTGGAATTTCTTTGCCACCTGTCTGGAACGTTTTCTTTTCTGTCCTCCTTGTTGTGTTTTATTTGTTACTATTTATGCTCAAAGGCATGAGTAATGTGTATTCTCACAAGTAGTAGCCATCAGTGGACACTATCAGCATGTGGAGATGAAGTTGGTCACCTCCCACACTCTTGTCATGCTCATTGAATTCTGGACTTCTCCAGGATTCTATTCATTTCTCCTCCAGACTTTCAGCACCATGTCTGTGCCAACTCGTGGTCAGGAAGCAGGGCGAATCATTTCTACATCAGCCTAGGGAGCAAGTGGAAACGGGGCCTGTCCTGAGTGAGATGGGAAAGCCAGGTGCCTGGGTGGTTAGGAACCCTGCAGTGCAGCTGTGTCACTGGAGGAGAGGGTGGGCTCAGGGTATATTTCCAGCCTGCGGGGTGGTGGCAGAAGACACTCAGTGTTCTCAGCCGTGGCCTCACCTTGCAATCAAGTCGTGCTGGGGGACTTCATCAGATGCTGGTGCCCAAGTCCCACCCTGAGATCTGCCATTGGTCATGGGTGGGGCCTGGACATCAGAACGTTTGGAAGCTCCTAGATGGTTCTAATGTGGAAAAGCCATCTAACTCTCCAGTGCAAGGCTGATATCCCTGAGGCAGGCAGAGGGGAGACCTGAGCCGTGTGGTCATTGAAGGCAAGACAGGATGTTGGAGGTTGACAGACAGTGGCAGTGTGACAGTGACAGCATGGACTTAGAGAGGGCTTTCAAGGATGACTGGTCATGACACAGCAGCCCAGAGGGGCTGTTTGGGTTGAGGAGGGCCTCTGACTGGGGCTGTTGGAGAAAGCCCCTGTCTTTGAGTGGGGCTGCCCAGAAGCGGGCTCCATGGGTGCAGAACCAAGTCAGATCATTGGAGGGAAAAAGTCCTCAGGTCCTCGAAAGAGACACGGGGAGTTGTAGTTCAGGGGTCCCCAGGCCCCACCTCAGGTGTGATAATTGGCTAGGACACAGGGAACTCAGAGACACCATTGTGTTCCCAGGCATGACTTGTGACAGTGAAGGGCACAGACTAAAGGCAGCAGAGGGAAGAGGCTCAGGGGACAGCATTCAGAAGGTGGCAGCTTCTGGTCCTCTCCCAGTGCAGTGGTGCCAACAGCCCTTATGTCCCCCAGTCACGATGGTGACCGCACACATGGAATGCTGCCAACCAAGGATGTGCTCACCCAGTCCTTGGTGTCCAGGGTTTTGATGGAGCAGTGATCATGTAGGCTGGTCTGGTAGCCTGCATGGATGACTTCAGTCTCCAGCCTCTCCAGAGGTCAAGCTGATGGCCCAAGGCCCCCACATGAGTCACATTGTTAGCACAAACTATGCGACTGGCCTGAGGTCCCCAGGCAAACAGAGGCACTCTGACCAGGCAGAACATTCCAGGGCCTTAGAGGCTACCCCCTAGGAGCTGGGCAGGGACTTTTCTTGGAGCAGGATGACTCCTTTAACTGCACAGGAGTGAACAGCCATGGTGTGGGCTTGGATGGCCAAAACTGCCCCTTTGCCATATTTGCAAGACCCGCTGCTATCGTCCCCACATTCTGAAGTGTCCCTGTGGTGGCTGCCCTCCTGCCCCATCACACTTCAGCCCTGTGGAGACTGATACTGAAGCGAGTGACCAGATGTTTTAGATTGAAGGCCATCTTCATGGCCCTCCTTGCTCAGCAAGCCACCAAGGTGCAGACTTGAGGCTGCTTATTGAGGAGAGGGTGGAAAAGAGGGAGTGCGTTGCTTACCCAGAGGAAGGTCGCTGCCTCATGTATGTACTCTGTCCTGCGTAACAGCTTGTGCTTATTGGCAATGCTTCATGGTTTGTATTATATGTGTGTGTGTATGAATGTAAGGCAGGTAAACTGCCAGGCCTCTGAATGTTCTAAGTATGTCAAGTTAATTGGCCTAGAAGGTAGGGCCAGGCAGGCAAAGATGGTGGCTCTCCCACAGATGCACATTGATCCTGAGGTGGGTCTCTGCCACCAAGTGAAGCCCACAGTGACTTGGCTCCCATAGTGAAGGCCTTCTTTATTTTCCTAAATGAGTTCTCATACTCCTGGCCGCAAGTGATCCTCCTGCCTCAGCCTCCCAAAGTACTGGGATTACAGGCAGGAACCATCACACCTGACCTATTTTCCTTTGTTTATTTGTTTGTTAGTTTATTTGTTTGTTTTTTTAAGTCAAAGTCTCACTCTGTCACCCAGGCTGGAGTGCAGTGGCACAATCATGGCTCACTGCTGCCTGGACCTGCTGGGCTCAGGTGATCCCTCCACCTCAACCTCCCAAGTAGGTGGGACTATAGGCGTGTGCCACCACACCTGAGTAATATTTTGAATTTTTGTAGAGACGAGGTCTCACTGTGCTGCCTAGGCTGGTCTCCTAGACTCCTGGCAGTCCTCCCACCTTGGCCTTCTAAAGTGCTAGGATTACAGGCATGAGCCACCATGCCTGACCCTATTTTCCTTTTTAAAAGCAGACCTTGTCCTTGACCAGCACAGCGGCAGCTGGTGATGTTGACTTATCCTACCAACAGGAGTGAGTATCTTTTTTGGAAAGTCATTTTTTTCCAGCTCTGGTCAAAGGCAGAAATACAGCAGATGAGACTGATAAAAAGTGAGACCCTGAGGGCAGTGCTGGCATTCCTGGGAGTGTGCTTGATACCAAGTTGTAGTTGGTATTGACAAGATGGAGACTGTTGACTGATTAGCCTGGAATCTGGGTGAGGGTTTTGTATGTTTTGTTTTTCATTTTCCCCAAAACTCTTGTTTTAACTGAAACCCGAAGACCTGGTAAAAACACCACAACTCCTAAGTGTGCTTGAGAGCCCATGAGGAGAAGGGAAGGAATACTGAATTTCCGAGTGGTTGTTTCTGAATGTCATTCTTTTTGCTGTAGCTTTATCGTAGCGACAGCGACAGTTCAACGCTGCCCCGGAAGTCCCCCTTTGTCCGAAATACTTTGGAAAGACGAACCCTTCGCTATAAGCAGGTATGTACCACCTAAATGAATGTGGGATCTGCTTGCCCTGGGTGGGGGATGTGCCTTGGGGTTACTTTTACAGACCTTCAAAGATCATGTTTAAGGTCATATAAATGAAAAGGTAATATTTTGATTTCCTTATTTACTAAGAGATATAATGAAATAATGCTCCCAATATTTCTTAAGACAGTATCATGATTTCAGGTAACCTGTGATCTCTGCATTCTTCAATGTAATAAAGAATCACCCGTCTCTGTATGTTAGGCTTTTCTTTTTTGATGGAGAAATATATATATAGTACGACCACAGAATACTTCCTTTACAACACTGCTGACATCTTAGGCGAGATTGTTCCTTGCTGTGGGGTTGTCCAGTACATTGTAGGATATTGAGCAGTATTGCTGGCCTCCACCCACCAGGTGCCAGGAGCACTGCCCCCCCACACCAATCGTGACAATCCAGTCTTCAGACATTGCCAGATGTCCCTGAGGGGCCAGATTGCCCCTGCTTGAGAACCACTGAGTGCTGCTATGAATTCAGCAGTGCTTTTAAACGAATTTGTATTTGTTAAATTACAGCCCAAATTTGCATTTAAATTTTGTGCATGTGCAAAATATTGTTGTGTGTGAAAAGCATGCAGTTACTCAGTCCACTGCCCAGTGGAGATCTGCTGATGGGTTTGTGGCTTTGACGCAGTAACTGCCCTCCCAGGGTTCTGCTTCAACTCCATGGACAGAATCTTTTCACCTTGTCGGGCTTTTCTGAACATAGCGTATTTGCTTACTTGAGGCTTACATGGGGAGGAAAGTTTTTGACAGTTTGTACGTGTGTGTGTGTGCTTGCACAGGTGTGTGCGTGCATAGTTTTTAAAATAAAAGATGCTCATGTGATTTGTAACATGCTTTTCCCCCCTACAGTGGGTCATTAAGATGTCTCTATGTCAGTATATTTTTTCAACTTTTTACACTGGCTGCATCTTATGCTTTCTTGTAATTTACTCAATCAGTTTCCTGCTGTTAGAGATTTCAGGGTTTTTTTCCTCTGTCATAAACCTTAATTCGTCCACTTTTGCAAGTTGTGCCTTTTGGAAGCAAGCTTGTTTTAGACATCTTGTCAAATGGCACTTCAGAAACATTGTGCCCATTTTTGATCCCGTCTGCCCCATTTAAGAGGGTCTGTTGTTCCACACTTTTGTAAGTACATAGGTCATCATTTTAAAAAACCATTTGCTGTTATTGAATTGAACTACATGTTCACATTCATCTTGCCCAAATCTGTTTTTTAACCTTGGGCCATGCTTAGAGAAGAACCTGTGCCTCATCTGTCTCCTGTTAATTATGGAAGAAACTTCTAGAAGGCCAGAGCATGCGCTCATGGCTGCTGTCTCCTGCAGTCTTGCAGGTCTTCCCTGGCCGAGCTCATGGCCCGCACCTCCCTGGACCTGGAGCTGGATCTCCAGGCGTCAAGAACACGGCAGAGGCAGCTGAACGAGGAGCTCTGCGCCCTCCGCGATCTGCGGCAACGACTGGAGGACGCCCAGCTCCGCGGCCAGACCGACCTCCCGCCCTGGGTGCTTCGGGACGAGCGGTTCCGCAGTCTGCTGAAGGAAGCCGAGAGGCAGGTGAGGCTCGGGCCTGCTTCGGGCTCCCTCTGGTGGCCAACTCCTGCCTGCTCGCCATCACCGCCCTAGGCTCAGCTGTGCTTGGCCTGTGACGTGGGCAGCTTGGGTAAAACATTGTAGCTCAAATCATCCAAGCACTTGTCCTGTGGAGCCAGTTCTCTCCCTCTGTGGGCCGGGAGGGCGGCGTCTGTGGTGGCGCCAGCATACATCTGGAGGCTGTGGGGCTGAAGGAGCCTGGGGCCCAAGTTTGCAGGCCTGACTCCAGCCACCCCCAGCGTTTCCAGTGAAGAATTTCTAGGGGTATGGGTGAGGTGGACCTTTCTTCCCTCCTGATTCCCACTGACTGTGGCCATTTCTTCTGGGCTCCAAGGCTAGGAGGGAACTCATTTATTCTTCCTCTAAAAAAGAACAATGAAAACATCTTGTTCATCTGCTCTTGCTGTTCCAGACAAGACAGACCAAACTTGACTACCACCAAGAACAGGCAGCCGAGAAGATGCTGAAGAAGGCCTCCAAGGAGATCTACCAGCTGCGTGGGCAGAACCACAAAGAGCCCATCCAAGTGCAGACCTTTCGGTATGGGAGAAATGCAAACCGCCCGGCTGTGCTTGTCACTGCTGCTTCTTACTGTTGCATCTTTGTTATGATCAAAATTACAGGAAGTGTTCAAAACACTTATGGGAAGTTAAGAACAAAACAGGAATCCATTGTGACCAGCTCCCTACTATCAGTGCCACTTGGTGTTTTCTTCTGAACTTTTTTTTTTCTACGCAGTTTTTTTGCACTACCTGTAATCATAATGCAGGTTCAATTTTACATTTAGTATTTTTTAGATTAAAATATTCCATGTTGCTACATCATCTCTTATCTTGTTTGACTGTAACATTTCATCTAGTAGGTATAATTTACCCAGCTACTCTATTTTATAACATGCTGCATCTTTCCAAATGTTTGCTTTTGTAGGTAACAGTGATTTACATATGTATACATATGGTCACTTTTGCTTTTTAAATTAAACTTTGATTGACTTACGCACTTTGGGAGACTAAGGTAGGAGGATTGCTTGAGCCCAGGAGTTCAATGCTAGCCTGGGCAACACAGCGAGACCCCATCTCTACAAAACAATTTAAAAATTAGCTAGGTGTCGCGGTGTGTGCCTATAGTCCCAGCTACTCAGGGAGGCTGAGGCAGGAGGATCACTTGAGTCTAGGAGTTCAAGGCTGCAATGAGCTATGATCGCACCACTGAACTCCAGGCTGGGTGACAGAGCAAGACCCTGTCTCTAAAAAAGCAATTAATTAACTAATTAGCCTTTGATTGAAGCAAAAGACGCATATAGGAAAGTATATATCATACATACATAGTCCAGTGAATTGTCCCAAGCTTTATATCATGAGAATCGAACATTATCAACACCCCCTATTTCCCACACTGGAGTAACCACTGCCTTGAATTCTAACAGCACTGATTAGTTTTGCCTGTTTTTGTGTTTTATATGAAGAGATTTCTACAGATATATCTGTGTTATTTTGTGTCTGTGAAAAATTAAGGTGAAATCCATATAATACAGAATGAGTCATTTTAAAGTGAACTGTAGCCTTTGATCCATTCACAGTGCTATGCGACCATCCCCCCTATCTAGTTCTGAAACATTTTCGTCACCCCAAAAGTAAACCCCAGGCCCATTAAGCAGTCACCTCTCATTTCTCCTCCCTCAGCCCTAGCAACTGCCAATCAGCTTCTGTCACTAGGGATTTCTGACTGTGTTATGTAAATAGGATCATAGGTATGTGGCCTTTTGTGTCTCGCTTCTTTCACTGAACATTATATTTTCAAGGTTCATCCACATTGTAGCATGTGTATCAGTGCATCCTTCCTTCTTGAGGCTATAAAATATGTGCCTGACTTTGAGCCTTAATTTTTGTATACCTTTAATTTCATATAGTGTTTTATTTTTTCATTTATTTATTAATAAAATAAATATTTTCTGAGTGCCTAATATATACCAGGCACTGTTCTAGGCACTGGAGATAAAGAAACCACTGCCCTTAGAGGCTTCAGAACTTCTGTTAAAATGTGGACATCTAGGTATAAACAGATGTGTTGTTGAGGGTTTAAATTCAGTTTGTTCTGTAATAAGAACCTTCATTGACACGAGAGCTGCCACCTTTCAGTGTCTTCAGATCGTATCTAACCTGTGATTTCTTCCCACCCCAGGGAGAAGATAGCATTTTTTACAAGGCCAAGGCTCGGCATACCTCCCCTCCCAGCCGACGACGTCTGATGGAGTACACCGTGCACATGGAGTGTTTGCCTGCCTGCTTTATTTTCATGAAGTTCTTAGACTAGCTAAATTTGTCTTTAAAATATTTGTGCAAAGCTATTAATATACACATTTTGTAAAAAAGCACATATATCTATACATATATATTTTATAATAGCGACGGCAACAGGGCTTGGTTTTTCCTTGTTGTGAAATTGACATCTCTGGAGACAGGTTATTTTATAAAAGATCAACTATCATGTTTAGAATGTACAGTTTTTACGCTGTTTTATTTGACATAAAGGCTGGAAAGACAGAAACGAAGTGAGTTCAGGCAAATTCACTGTATTGTAATTTATTTATAGTACTTTTTTTTCCTTGAAGGAAAATACTGACTTTAAGATGTATTTTAAGACTGAAATTTTGTTCTTCAGTACTTGTCATGCAGTAGAATGGAACTTGGGGCCGGTTTTGTTTTTGACACCTGAGACGCAAACGCTATGTGCTAGATTTGTCACTCGCTCGTATCAGTTTCGCATATGTGCATTTACCATGTATAGTGTACACTTCCCCCCTTTGTGTTATGTTAAAGTGTCACCTGCAGTGATTCCATCGTCATTCACAAGCGTGTGTGCATTGCAGAGGTCAGTGTCCCATGTGGGTTAGGCACTGACTGCTCCCCATTTCTGTGTTGTCTTCCGATGCATCTTTCTGTGCTACCACGAGTCTGAAGCAGGTGACAGGGCCCCCGGCATCCCGGACTTCCACCTGCCCGTCCATGGTGGCTGTCTACGCCGCCCGCGTTCTCAGACCACGTGCAGTCTGCCTTCCCACCCACCCCGTCTGTGTGTAACAGACAAGGGGGATGGTGGTGATAGAACTCCTGCCACCTATTTCATGAAGGAAAGTGAAAAGGGAACTCGGGACACCCGTAGTCAGTGACTCTGTGGGTGAACCTAGGGGTGAACCTAGCAGTTACGACATAGACACGATCACCTTTAAAGGTGCTTTTTGGGGGAGGGAAGGACGTGTGGGTGACTCGACCTACCCAGTAAGTTATTTGCAGGAGAAGATTTGATTTCTATCAGAATGCCCCCATGCTGGAGTCTACCCAGCATTCCTCAAGAAATTTTAGAGCTAGCTCATGAGGAAAAACATGGTAATGTAATAAAAATCTACCATGATTCTTTTAAATGCCAAATGCTAGACTTATTTGCCTAGTGCGTATTTATTTTTATATGAAATGCACTCTCCTTTATGAGGCCTCGACTGAGCAAATGAGGTGGGTCACAGGAAATGGCAACGAAACAGAGCTCAGAACTCTCTTCCTAATCTTTCCTCCCTCCCCTTAGAAATGTCCCTTTTGATCAGGCCTCTCTTCTCATCAGTCTGTAGCCCCCCTTATATAATCTGCTTTCCCTTTTACATTTATTAAAAACTGTGTAAAAGCATTTCATTGACACGAGACCTATCACAGACAAGGGGATTTGTCAGTGGTGGTAAGACTGAAATCTTCAGCCTTTTCATGATTGTTGTCTCTTGCTGTGTATTTCTGCCTCTAGTCTAGTTTTTTTTTTTTTTTTTTTTTGCCAATTCCTTTTTACATGTGTCCACCACAGGTAGAGAGACGCAAGCACCAAAACATCCCCCCACCCCCAGCACTGCCGGGCAGCAGACAGCGTAGCTGTGCAGGCCCTCTCTAAGCCCAGCAGCTGTGGAAACTGGCAACCACAACACAAAAGCACCCGCTGCTGGACTTAGATGTGCAGGGCAGATCGTTCCCGTCTCTAAGTGGGCTGAGGGTTGAAGCAAGTTTTCTGTCAACCCTAAGTAGCAAAACCCACTGTGCTGGTACAGAAAGCCCCCAGACAAGCGTTTTCAAATAAATGCCACTGCCCACTTTATACCGATTTCTCCCCCACCAGGCTCCCTAAAGGTTTTTTGTTTTTGTTTTTGTTTTTATTTCAGACAGAGTCTCGCTTTGTCACCCAGGCTGGAGTGCAGTGGTGCAATCACAGCTCATTGGCAGCCTTGATCTCCTGGGCTCAAGCTATCCTCCCACCTCAGCCTCCCTAGTAGCTGGGATTATAGGTGCATGCCACTATGCCTAGCTAGGTTTTGTAGAAAAAGAATCCCACTGATGCCCCACGAGAAGCAAATGCAGCCCCTGCTTTGGTGCCAGTCCAGGAGCACTCATGTCTGCCACCTTTCCTCTTTTCCTGTCCCTGGCTCCCCCTGTCTGCTTCTGCAACTGACCGCAGTGGCCAGAAAAGACAATGAAGACAGAGGGGGTGGGTGAGCGGGTGAGCGGGTGGTCCTGGACAGATGCAGGCATTTAGGCCGCCTTTGCAGGCCATGGAGCACCCTATTTTTTTTCTCATTCCTGCCATGGTTTTGCAGCTTGACTGGTTAAGCCTGCCACTCCCCAGAAAATATCCCATGCGCCAGAAAAGTGAAGTCCTGCTGGCCTGATGGGTGTTTTCCTCTGATGTTTAAATGTGTCCATCTACCAGGCCTGGTAATAAAGGAAACTGCCAGGTTTGACAAGCAGGTCTGGTCCAGAAACGATCAGATTCTGCCACCACGGCTCCTCAGAATCAGTCACGTGTAAAAGGGAATTTGGCTTTCACTTCATCTAATCACTGAATTGTCAGGCTTTGATCGATAATTGCAGAAATAATTAGCCTTCTGTTGTGGAAATAAGTTCTAATCAGTATTCATCTCTTTGTTCTTGTCACTGTTCTCTCTAATTGTGCCATTTGTATTGTTTGAAATGATTTCTTCTATAAAATTAAACTAACCTGCCTTAAGAACAGAGTGGAAATGTGTGGTTTTGTGGAAAAAGATGTTTAATTGTGGAGTCTTAAATATGTAAAAAGGTTTATTTTTCAATAGAAAACTAGAGCTATAAAGTCAGAAAGAAGTGTAAATTACCGCATGTGCTCCAACCCCCCCCCCACCCCACACTGCAGCCTGATAGGCCATGGTCCATCCTGGCTCACCACCACCTCTGCCCCCCACATCTGAAGTAAATTCCACACCTTACCATTTCACCTGAAGTATTCCAGTATACTCATATATTGCTAAAAGAGAAACATACACAATTCCCTAATCATACCTTAGCATGTCATACTTCCTGTCACTAAATAGCCAAGTCTCACCTCTCCAATGGTCATGTGTCATTTGTTTCACTCTTTGAACAGAAGAATCTAAATATGGTCCACTTACTGGAATTTTTGAAATGTCTATGTTGGTTTTTTGGTAACAGCTTTCTTGAGATATAATTCACATGCTATCAGTTTACCCACTTTAAACCTATAATTTAGTGGCTTTTAGTGTATTCAGAGTTGGCAGTTATCACCACAAACAATTTGAGAATATTTGCATCACCTCTCAAAAAAGTCCTCAACCCGTGAACAATCATGCGCCATTCCTCCCTCCCTCAAGCCACCAGCAGCCACCAATGCACTTTGTGTCTCTGTGGGTTTACCTATTTTGGGCATTTCATGTAAATGGAATCACAGCGCATGTGGTCTTCTGTGTCTGGCTTCTTCCACACAGCACAGTGTTTCCAAGGTTCACATTGTAGCATGTGTCAGGATTTCATTCTTTCTAGTGGCTGAATAGTCTCCATTTATGGATAGGCCACATTCTGTTCTTCTCTTATCAGCTGATGGACACTTAGATGGTTTTCACTTTTTCTACTTTTTTACTATTATGAATAACACTTGTGAACTTTTTCCTTTTTTTTTTTTTTTTAGTCAGGTTCTCACTGTCAGCCAGGCTGGGGTGCAGTGGCATGTTCACGGCCCACCACAGCCTCGACCTCCTTGGCCTCCTGGGGCTACAGGTACATGCCACCATGCCCAGCAAGTTTTTGAATATTTGTAGAGGTAAGGTTTTGCTATGTGGCCCAGGCTGGTCTCGAACTCCTGGGCTCAAGCAATCCTCCCGCCTCAGCCTCCTGGGTCTATGGGTGCGTGCCACCATGCCCGGCTAAGTTTTTGAATATTTGTAGAGACAAGTTCTTGCTATGTTGCCCAGGCTGGTCTTGAACTCCTGGGCTCAAGCAATCCTCCTGCCTCAGCCTCCCAAATCTCTGAGATTATAGGCATGAGCCACCATGCCTGGCCATTTTCTTTTTGTAAGGATAAAAGAAAGGATGATACTAATAGAATATCACATAATTACTTGTTTGCTTTTTCCCATGTGACACATATACACAACAGTTTCAGAATAACACTACCAACACTGCCACTAACAATATACTGCAATGATTGAAAATTGATTGAAAATTTTCTTGCAGTTATTTTAGTCCTGAAGGGATATCTCACTAGGAATGGGCAGTCAAATTACTCTGATGTACAGTAATGGAATACTTCCTTTCTGTGTGGTTAAGCTATCGGTCGGATCCACGTGTGTTCACTTTCTTTTGGTTTTTATGGATTGGTCTCTTAAATTTTATTTTATGACTATATGAAAGAGTGACACAGCTCCGAAGACAAATATACAAGATGTAGTTCTTGCATTGTTATAAGCAGATATATACACATACTGTACATAAGCATATATATGCAAATATATACTTATGTGCATATACTTACATGTACATAAATATACATGTGAACATATACGCACACATATATGCGCATCTGTATTTGTATTTTCTTTCTTGGATAAATGGTAGCACAAAAACACACTTTTCTCCACTGACTTTTTAAAGAGTATATCCCAGCTAGGCATGGTGGCACACACCTATAGTCCCAGCTACTCAGGAGGCTGAGGCAGGAGGATCACTTGAGCCCAGGAGTTCTTTTTCTTTCTTTCTTTCTTTCTTTCTTTCTTTCTTTCTTTCTTTCTTTCTTTCTTTCTTTCTTTCTTTCTTTCTTTCTTTCCTTCCTTCCTTCCTTCCTTCCTTCCTTCCTTCCTTCCTTCCTTCCTTCCTCCCTTCCTTCCTCCCTTCCTTCTTTCTTTTCTTTTCTTTTCTTTTTGTGTAGGAGTCTCACTGTTCCCAGGTTGGAGTGCAATGGCACACTCACAGCCACTGCAGCCTCGACCTGCTGGGCCAGGTGATCCTTCCGTCTCAGCTTTCCAAGTAGCTGGAACCACAGGCATGTACCACCACACCCAGCTTATTTTGGGGATTTATTGTAGAGCTGAGATCTCACCATGTTGCCCAGACTGGTCTTGAACCCCTGGACTCAGGCAGTTTTTCTGCCGCCTCCTCCCAAAATGTTGCGATTACAGACATGAACAACTGTGCCAAGCTAACCCAGGAGTTCAAAACCAGCCTGGGCAATACAGTGAGACCCTGTCTCTAACAACAACAACAACAAAAATAATATAATAATAATATAATATAATATAATATAATATAATATAATATATGCATATCCCAGAGACCATTCAAATTTGTATTGGCTGCTGTAACTGTTTAACACAAGCTTGATGGCTTAAAACATCAGAAATGTATTCTTTTGCATGAAGTTGTCAGCAGGGCTATACTCCTGCCAAAGGCTCTAGGGGAGGATCTTTCCCACCCCTTCAATCCTTGGCTTGTCCAAGAGCATCAGTCTCTGCCCCATCTCCACATTGCCCTTTCCTCTGTGCTTCTCCCTGTCTTCTCTTGTCTCTTATAAGAACACCTGACATTGAATTTACGGCCCACCTAGTTAATCCAGGATGATCTCATCTCAAGATCTTTAATTACCTCTGCAAAGACTCTTTCTAAATAAGGTCACATTCCCAGATTCCAGGTGGACATTATCTTTAAAGCCACCATACAACCCACTACTATCTGTTCTCTGCACCCCCCAAATTCACATGCAAAATACACTCACCCCATCCCTACATCCCCCAAAATGGTACGTGTAGGCAGTCCCTTTTACCTTTGTATGCTGCATTGGTGGGTGTACCATAGCTTATTTGGCCATCTTCTGATTGTTTCTAGTCTTCTGCTATTAAAAATAGTTCAACAATGAAAGTCTTCTGCAAACATCTTTTCACGTTTACCAGGGTTTCTGTGGGGTGGAGCCTAGAAGTGGGGTCTCTGAGGCAAAGGGTAAAAGCTTGTGACATTTTGCCAGGTATCACTGCATGTCCCTGCCAGACGCTGTGCCATTTGATATTCTTGCCAGCAATGCATGAGACAGTTTCCTCACAATCGAACCAGTAGGTTGTCACTTGCGTGAGTCTTTGCTACCTACAGAGGTGAGAAAGCAGCACAGACTGACTTTCTGCTTATGGGCAAAGCCACTTTAATTACAAAGCTTTGATCTCGTGGCTATTATATCTATTTATCTATCTATATGTTTGCACTTTTTTGCCTATTTTTAATTTTTGTCACTTTCTCTCAAAATCTTTTCAGCTCTTCATTTTTCTTTCTTTCTTTCTTTTTTAGTTTTTATTTATTTTTCTTTTCTTGAGTTGCGGTCTTGCTCTGTCACCCAGGCTGGAGTTCAGTGACCCAATCACAGCTCACAGCAGCCTTGGCCTCCTGGGCTCAAGCGATCCTCCCTCCTTAGCCTTCTGAGTAGCTGGGACCACAGCCTCATGCTGCCATGCCCGGCTATTTTTTTTTATGTTTTGTAGAGACTAGGTCTCACTATGTTGCCCAGACTTGTCTCGAACTCCTGGCCTCAAACAATCCTCTGGCCTCAGCCTCCCAGAGTGCTGAGATTACAGGCCTGAGCCAGTGTGCCTGACCTATTTTTGATACTTTCTTTCTTTTCACCTTTTGTATTTGAAGGCACCATCTTTGCATTTACTCATTCTCGTGTTCCTTCTGTTTTCTGTCTTGTTTTTCTAATTCTTTTCTGAGTTCCACCACCTCATCTCTGAGTTTTTCTAATTCTAATTTATGCTGCCCTCACATCTCCTGCCATTTTCGTTTTTTTTTTCATCTTTTCTTTTTTTTTTTTTTTTGTTTGTTTGCTTTACCCTGAAATCTTCAGATTACATTTTTCATCTATTTTGTAGGCATGTCTTTCTGGCATGTTTTCTTTGCTTGTAGGAATGTCACTATGTGTCTTATTAATAAAAGAAAAAGCAAACAGACTCATTCGCCTCCTATGCTTTCACAACACAGGAGGCTTCTGTGATTCCAGATATATGGGGGTATTCCCTACACATTATTCAAGCAATTCTGCAATGGACACCAGCAGGATGTCTTCAGTTTTAACTCAATTCCGATACTTTCTACCTGGAGACTGCTTCTGATTTCACAGTCCCACAAGACTGTCCTCACTTCAGATGCCATTCAGAAGCACACAGTGTGGCCTGTGTCTCTGACCAGCTACAAATTGGGGGTTCCCATGACCCCCTCCTCAGGTTCCATTAACTTGCTAGAGTGGCTCACAGAACTCAGGAAAATACTTCACTTATGTTTACCCACTTATTATAAAGGATGTTACATAGATATAGGCGAACAGCCTAATGGAAGAGATTGCATAGAATGAGGTGTGGGGGAGGGGCTGGAGCTTCTGTGCCCTCTGCGAGAGCACCACCCTCCAGAAACCTCCATGTGTTCGGCTATCTGGAAGCCTGTCTATCCCCATCCTTTCGGTTCTTTTATGGAGACTCATTACTTAGGCATGGTTGATGATCACATTGGCCACTGATGATCAGCTCAATTTTCAGTCCCTCTTCCCTCCCGGGAGGTCGGGCAGGGGTGGCTAAAGGTCCCAACTCTCTAATCATGCCTTTTTCTTTCTGTTGACCGGTGACCAGCACCCGAAGCTACCTAGGGACCTGCAGCTACCAGTCATAGCAATAGCATACAAAAGACACTGTTGCTGGGCGTGGTGGCTCATGCTTGTAATCCCAGCACTTTGGGAGGCAGAGGCGAGAAGGCTGCCTGAGCGTGGGGGTTCAAGACCAGCCTGTGGTAAGACCTGCGGTGGCGAGTGCCTGTAGTCCCAGTTTCTTGGAAAGCTGAGGGGAAGGATCGCCTGAGCCCTGCAGGTCAAGAAAAAACAAACAAACAAACAAACAAACAAAAAAACACTCTTATTACTGTGGTGGTCTCAAAGGTTTTAGGAGCTGTATGTCAGAAAATAGGGACAAAGACCGAATATATATTTTACGACATCACAGTTCACCTCCAGTCTTTGAACACAGATCCCTTGCAGCCAAAGGTTCATAGAAGTCAAAAGATTTATGAAGTCATTAATAATTGGTCCAATTCATTTTACTGTATGAAAATGTTCTCCAGGGTCAGGCCACTCAGATTTCCAGGCTTCCCATTTGATCTTGTCAAGTTTCAAAAGCAAGAGTGGTCTCAGCACTCTTGTTTGCTTTTTGAGTGGGAGTCTTACTCTGTCACCCAGGCTGGAGTGCAGTGGCATGCTCACAGCTCACCACAGCCTCGATCTGCTTGTCTCAGGCCATCCTTTTGCCTCAGTCTTCCAAGCAAGTGGAACTACAGGCGTGTGCCACCAAGCTTGGCTAATTTTTTGATTTATTGTAGAAACAAGGTCTTCTCATATTGCCCAGGTTGGTCTCGAACCCCTGGGCTCAGGCAATTCTCTCACTTCTGCCTCCCAAAATTCTGGGGTTACAGGCATGAGCCACCACACCCAGCCAAGTTTAACCCTTTGTTACAGGGCTACCAGGTTCAATTGTCCATTATGCAGCAACAGACCAATACAATGAGAGTGGAAGTTGCAGCAGAGAAAGAATTTAATAATCCCAGAGCAGCCAAATGGGGAGGTGGGAGGGAACCTCAAATCTGTCTCCCTGAGAGGTTTGGGGATGGAATTTTCAAGGGGTCTGGATGTATGATGGGTCTGGACGTGTGTGGGGATTGCTGACTGATCGACAATTGAGGGGTAAAGTCACAGGACAGGGAGATGAAGAAACTGTATTCCTGTGCTTGTTCCTTGGTGGAAGTCTTCAAACCGGTTGGTGTCAGCTGCTCTGCTGGAACGCAAGATCGGAAAAACACCTCAAGCAATTACTGGGCAAAAAGGTCCAGTGTCAAAGATTCTATCAGTAGGAACAATAGGGGAGCAGGTGGTCAGCATGCTACGTGACTCTCGGTTCGTGAACAGCCACAGGGAAGTGGGTCGAAGTGCACCAGCACACCCAGGTCAGTGCCCAACTATTCTGCTTAAAGCCTGGCTTGCAATTCCTGTGAACTCCATGAAGAGTTTCACTTTGCAGTCTTCGAGGATGATTGAGCTAAGAGCCTCTTTGAAGATGTTCTTCTAACAATGGATTTCCCTCATTACATGACTCATTTATTAATTACTTTCAGCTATGATTCCTCCTTCTCTCCATTGATACCCAAACTTTTTCATCTTTGGAAGGGACATTAAATTCAGCCACTGTGCTGGTCCAGACTGCAGGCAGCAATATTAGTCTAGCAAGTACCTCCTCCTTACTTATTCTGTTTATTTTATTTTATTGTTTTATTTTAGAGTCAGGGTCTCACTCTGTCACTCAGGCTGGAGTGCAGTGGCACGATCACAACTGACTGCACCTCAACTTCCTGGGCTCAGGAGATCCTTCTGCCTCAGTCTCCTGAGTAGCTGGGACTACAGGTGTGCACCACCACACCCAGCTAATTTTTTTGATTCTTTTGTAGAGACGAGGTCTCACTGTGTTGCCCAGGCTGGTCTTGAACTCCTGGGCTCATACAGCCCTCCTGTCTCAGCCTCCCAGAGTGCTGGGATTGCAGGCATGAGCCGCAGCACCTGGCCTTATTCTTTCTTTTAAAAATAACTTTTAGTAAATGCACCCATGTGTTGTTTTTTGATTTATTAGTGATCATCAGTTGTGGAACACTGCCAGGGGAGGGAAGGAGGTAGCATATAATAACACAAAGGGTGCCTGGTCCTAAACCAGAGGAAGAGAGAACCAGTTGGAGGCCCAAACTTCACCTGCACGTAGATTACTTATGTACCTTATCCTGACTTGTACCCCACATCTTTATAATAAAATAAGGTCAAAAAAGAAAAAAATAAAAATAAAGAAAATGCTACCATGGCCAAATCAAGCTTGTTTCAGTTATTGTGGCATAAAGCCATCTCGTCCTGGCTGCCCGTGGGCACACCCTAGCTCTCCTCTCCTCTGCTCTCCTCCTACAGTCCTCCAACTTGTGCTAAGTCCTGCTCATTGTTTGATAGACTTAACAGTCACAGTCTCAAGGAGGCCAGAAGTGATCGTCACCCCTGAATAAATTCGGCCTCTCTGCTTTATGTACGTGTAATCTTTTGCTGGAGCTGCTATTAAAAAGTACCACTGACTGGGTGGCTTAAACAACAGAAATGGATGTTCTCACAGTCTGGAGGCTAGAAATTCAAGATCAAGATGCTGACAGGGTTGGCTTCTTCTCTCCTCGTCACAAGGTCATCCCTCTGTTCACACAAGCCCCTGGGGTCTCTTTCTGTTTTATGGGGACTCCAATCAGATTGGTGTAGAGTCCTACCCTAACAGCCTGATTTTAACATAATCACTCCTGTAAAGACCTTATTTTCAAATACAGTCACATTCTGAGGTATTGGGGGGTTGGGACTTCAACATGTGAATCTGACTAGACCAATTCAGCCCCTAACTGTGTTTTTCCACATCAGCCAGCAGTCCTTTCATTAGAGCACCCCACCCTCAATTGGGAAGACCTGTTTCACGACTGTCTTCCCCATGGGCTATAAGCCCCCAGGGCAGGGGACATGGTCGCTCCAAAGCTGGCTGATCCTCGGGCCTCCAATGCCACCTGATGCAGACTGAGGGCTCAATAAATGAATGGGCTGAATTGAGGAGCCAAGACTCTATTTGTTTCCTATTGCTGCTATGACAAATGACTAGTGATTTAAAACAACATGTGTTTGTCCTTTTACATTTCTGGAGGTCGGAAGTCTAAACTGGGTCTCAATGGGCAGAAATGAAGATGTCGGCCGAGCTCATTCCTTTTGCAGGCTCCAGATGAGACTGTGTCCTTGCCTTTTCCAGCTCTAGAGGTCACCTGTGCTTATTTGTTCACTTATGGCCCCACCCTCCACCTTCAAGGCCAGCAGTGTAGCGCCTTCAACTCTCTCTGTCTCTCTGATATCTTTGTTTATTGTCATGCCTTTTTCTGACTCCCTCCTGCCTCCCTCTTGTAAGGACACTTGTGATGACATGGGACCCACCCAGATCATCTCCCCAGCATTTTAGAACTCCTAATTGAGTCACACTTGCAAAGTCCCTTTGTCATGTAAGGCAGCATCTTCCCAGGTTCTGGGAATGGGGGGCGGGGTGGATGTGAATGTCCTTAGGGAGGTCATTAGCCAGCCTACCATGAAGCACTTGCCTTTGAAGGGTCCATGTTCCAGTATAATATGCTCTTACCTGCATCTCAAGTTTTGCTTTGCAACAAATGATCAGACACTCCTCTATCCTCTTGGAAGAAGATTTACAGGCCCCTGGTGAAGCCCGAAGGCAGAGGCTGCACACTCTGTAGCATTTAGAAGGCCTTCTGGGATTAGTGCCTTTCCACCATTCCCACCAGCAGACGCTCTGGCCAGATTGCTTTTTCTACCCTGCAATTATAGGCAGACTCCCATGGGTAATAAACTCAAATTGTGTTATTGCCATGGAATTAGTTTAAAAGAAATGCTTCACAGCACTGGCCAGTTCACCTATGGTTAGTGTGACTGAAGGACTGAATTTTAACCTTTAAGTTAAATCGATTTAATTGTAAATAGCCACTGTGGCTGGCAGCTACTGTATTAGAGTAGCGTGATTTTAGATAAATCCCTTTTCCAGTCCAAGGCACCCGGACGAGGAGCAGTTTTTCTCAAAGGCCAGGTATGGGGTGAAAAAAGCTGTTTCTTGTTCAGGTGCAATAAAACGTTGGGTTTCTCGTGTCCATGGAGGGTGGAGGCACTCTCTTATAAGACGGCACCAGGCCTCACTTTCTAACTTCCTGCGGGTAGTTCGAAGGTAGCCAAGGTGGGAGAATCTACACCGTGAAAATCAGCACACGCTATAGATCCAGATCTCCCCCGCCGCCCAGAGCTGGTTATTTAACATTGACTGGCACACCACAGTGCACATGCCAACTTGAGGAGACTTGTATACTCGGGCAAGGGCCCACCCATTGGAGGAACTGATTCCCAGAGCCAAGGCTAAGGATGATAAGATCAGTGCTTGTGAGGAACAAGCAGAGGTAAATTTCTATTATCAGGTAAAACACATGCAACATTCTTGTCCTGTGACAACACTGTGACACTTTGGGGAGGCCCACCTGGCCTGGAATAACATGTCCAATCAGACCCAGGAGCCCTCCTGTCCTAGACATGAAAGAACAGTAGGGGTGTCCTGAATTGTCACCTAGAAATGATATCTATCCCCCTTTTGAGTATCTGAGACCTGGGGTTATTATACTAAACAGTATTTATCTATTTAGAATAGGTAGACATTACATGCAAGCCCTCTCAGATTTGGGCCTATTGCATTACAGGTCTACTAAGTGGCCTTAGCACCATCTGAGTCTCCTGGCATCCAAAGAGAAAAAGGAGATGCTGTCAGCTACACAGTTTTATTGTCAAAGAGGGAAGAAAACCATACGATTTCTCAAGGAAGTAAGACTCTTCTTAGCCTTTAGGGCTGCACAGAACCTTATCTTGGGCTTCCTAGAATGGATAATGTCCTTCAAAAACACCACTGCAAAAGTACAGAGGGATTTCAAAACTGTTTGTCATGTTAGTCAAGGCCGTCCCTTTGGAGAGACATCAGGACAATAGGGTTCAAGTTTGCAGCTTTTGGATTACGAGACTTACAAACACAGCTCAGAATGCCTGGGAAAGGCTGAACCGCATGTTCTTATATTCCACATCATTCACTTAGTCCCCAAAGCTTTGTTGATGCTGGCTGCACACATAGCACACAGCTGGGTGTGAAAGCAACTCATTCATTCATTCACTGGAGACAATGTATTCAGGTGTAAAGCTCAGGACACAAATACGGATGAAATAGAGTCCTTAACTCCAGGCTTTATAAAACCCAACATTTTTTTTCTTTTTTTTGAGTTGGAGTCTCACGCTGTCATCCAGACTGGAGTGCAGTGGCCGGGAGCGGCCACTGCAGCCTCGACCTGCTGGGCTCCGGCGATCCTTCCACCTCAGCCTTCCAAGTAGCTGGAACTATGGCGCGCGCTACCATGCCCGGCTAATTTTTGATTTATTGTAGAGATGAGGTCTTGCCAAGTTGCCCAGGCGGGTCTCGAACCCGTGGGCTCAGGCAATCCACTCACCTCAGACTCCCAAAGCGCTGGGATTACAGGCTGAGCCACCGAGCCCGGCTAAAACCCAACATTTATAGAATAATTTACCAGATGCACAGGGCTGGAATTTGGAGATGAGGGAGGCACTCACCTTGGGTGCAAAATTTCAGGGGACACCAAAAATCAGTAATCAACACAATATATGATTTATAAAAATAAATTAATGCAAAAATTCACAATGCACAAACTATAAACATTTTAAATAAGGGCAAGCTGTTGTTTGTTTGACGACCCTGCATTATTGTGCAAGGGGACAATCATTTCCAATCATACTTGACTGGCATGTCCCTGAAGGAGGATTTCACCTGGACTGACAGTGGCGTGGAAAGAAATTGGGCTACGAGAGACTTTATATATAATTTCTATGTGTGTTTGATTGTAGAGTCTTTATTAACTTTGCCCACTTGGTTCAATGTATAAGAAGATATTTTGATAATTGTATTGGGGGGCACATTTTCCTCGTGTCTCAGGTTTGGATAAGGCACTGTTTACTTTCCAGATCTCTCATGTAAGACTCACAGCGTCCCCAAGTGGTGGACTCTATTATTCTTCCTTCTTTTCCGCATTTTACAGAAGGGAAAATTGAGGCTTGCAGAGGCTTGGCAAAATAGCACAGACAGTAATACTGTAATACAATCATGTACTATTTCACAATGGTGTGTGATTAGAGGTGATAACTTTTGGTTGGGAACATTTGGGGACAATCTTAGTTCTGGTCTAACAAGCATTGTATCTCAGAGACAGTGCTACATGCTGGGCTTTCAAAAACAGGTGAATTCAGCTCTCTCTCTCTCCCTCCAGAAGCTCGGGGGTTAATGTGAGCAAGTGACTTGAGTCTAACCTGGTGAGTGCTGCTACACTAGAGGGTCCCAGGGAACTGTGGCTTGGCAGAGGGGAGAGGCATGATCAGAGAGGCACCTGGGGGAGAAGCCAGGGCACCTGAGTAGGACCCAGCTCGACCCCAGGGCGCTCCTCTCAGCTGGAGCAGGAGGCTGATGTCAGGTTGTCTCTGAGCCTGTCTGCAAAATGGGGGCACAGCATTTGATCAACCCTACTCCTGTTAACGAGCTGCCCCGAGAGTCAAACAACATACTGGAGAAGAATGTGCTCTGTACACTGTGCATTTGCTGCATGAATATAAGGGGCATGGAAAATGGCTATTTAAAATCATATAGTGACTCCCAAATTGATGAAAATTTCCCACGCATCTGTGCCCAGCCACACAGTTCTCCAGAGAGATAACACCCTTGACAGATAGGCACTTCCCACAGGTCAGTCATACCACCTCGAACAGATTCATAATGAAGCAGAGCTTCCAGCATGTTATACAATGGGGAACCTCTTTAAGATGGCTGGGCAAGCCGGGCTCGGTGGCTCAGCCTGTAATCCCGCACCTTTGGGAGGCTGAGGTGAGTGGATTGCCTGAGCCCGCGGGTTCGAGACCCGCCTGGGCAACTTGGCAAGACTTCATCTCTACAATAAATCAAAAAAACTAGCCGGGTGTGGTAGCACACGCCTGTAGTTCCAGCTACTTGGAAGGCTGAGGTGGAAGGATCGCCGGAGCCCAGCAGGTCGAGGCTGCGGTGGCCGGGAGGGGCCACTGCACTCCAGTCTGGGCAACAGAGTGAGACTCCAATTCAAAAAAGTAATGAAACATTCTGGAAATCAAATTATACCTTATAAGTAATTCTAAACCAGGGTTTCTTAACCTTGGCTCTATTGATATTTTGGGCTGGATGGTTTATTGTCACAGGGAGAAGGGTGCTGTCCTGTGCACTGTAGGATGTTGAGCAGAATCCCTGGCCTCTACCTGGCCAGGAGCACAGAGCTGTCCCATCCCCATATGCCCAGCTGTGCCAGCCAAAAATGCCCCCTGGGGACACGCCCTATTAAGAACCACTGTTTTAAACCCTGTGTGACGTTTGTAGAAAAGTGGCAGATCATCAAAAGAAAAAAATGCAGAAGATTTAAAGGGATTAAAAAAAGAAATCTGTGAAGAAAATGGAAGAAGTCAGTATAGAGAAATAAAAGCTCAATCGTTATACTATAACTGATTGAAGATCTTTTTTATGAAGGATGGTAACAACTAACTTCCTGTCTCCACACAGGGCAGGATAAGAGAAAGTGGGGGACACTGGACATATAGACAATCAAACATCAACAGTGGCCCCTGAGTGGCATCTTCTTCCCTAAAGATTTTCATGAGCAGAATAATTTAGAATGGCTACAAATTATTCTCTCGAGACTTTGGAATTAAGATTTCAGAATCTTCATGTAATAAAATCTGCATTAAAAATTAGCCAAAACTGTTTATTCCATGATGTCTACTATGGTGCTTTTAAGAGAAGCATTTTTTTGTTACAAAAGCAATACACATTAATTGTAGAAAAAGTAGAAAATATAGTTATGCCAAAAAGAAGAAAAATCTAAAACACCCTTAATCCTACTAACCAGTGAAATATCATGTTTGATACCTGAATTCATTTCTTAATTATTTTCTAGCTTTATATATAAAGGCATACATGTTGATATAATTGTGCAGCACCTGCATACAGCAAATGGATCACTCAGCACATATGCTTTGAAGCATTCATGTTTTCATTTAATCTACTGCAAATGTCTTTTTATATCCAGAATTATCTACCACTATATTAGTTTGAATTCTTCCATTTACAAATGTCTTAGAATTTAAAGCATCCCCTGTTTTTGGAGGTTTAACTTGCTTCCAGTGCTTTGAAATCATAAATAATATTGCAGCAAACTTTCCCTAGTTGGTTCTTTGCACCCCCTTCTCTCCTCCGCCCCCCTCCCCCCTCCCAGGGCAAACTTGCGGACATAACATGACTGGAGCAAATTATACAAAAGCTGTTGGGGCCTAGAGTAATTAATTGGTCAAAGTGTATATTTGTAAGGCGTTTGGTAGGAATTGCTAAACAGCTCACCAGAAAGATCGCTCAATTTACATTCTCATGGGTGGTACCAGGTTTTTGTTTTTAATCTTTGCCAAATTGATAATTTAATTAGCGAGGGTGGAGAATGTTGGGAGAGTTACCTCATTCTGTTGAAAATTGAATGGCCCAGTTTTTAAGCCTTGTGGGAATTACTTGTATGCTGTAATTTTTTTTTTTTTTTTACAATTGAGCAATCACCTGGAAAAAGAGGAGGTGAAACGAACCTGCTGGCAAAAAACAAAACAAAACAAAACAAAAAACAAACCAAAACCAAAACCAAAAACAAAACAAAACGGTGAGGAAGGTGCTTGTGTTTAGTCATTTCAGCCAAGCCGGAACACAGCAGGGCTGTGCTAGGGTGCTACCATCCTCTTCAGACCGCAGGAGGGTATTTTACATACCCACCACCTCTCATTGATTCTGGGAACTCAGGTCGCAGTACTCCGTGCAGCCCAGCCTCTGAGGGAGGGGCGTCCTGGCTCTGGGACGCTGGGATCTCTCTTGGCACGAAAACACCGAGGGTCGGAGGCCAGCGGCATTGCACTGGCACGGCGGGCCTCCAGAGCCAAGAGGTGACCTCGCCGGCTGGGCAGGGCTGAGTGGCTGGGCCGAGCACGTGATACTCCCAGCCGGCCTCTGGGGCCCTCTGGGCGTCTGAAGCTGAAATCAACATTTGCCTCTGGCAGAAAAACGAGCTTGTTAGTTTCTGCCTCCTCAGACCCTCTACCCAAAGGAGCAAGGGATTTCGGTAGCGTTTTAATTTTATGTCTCAGAATCTGAAAGCACAAGGTAAGTTGCCTACCATTCAGAAAAAAACAAACATGAGAGAAGTGACCTAGAAAACCACACTGCCACGCTGTTGATTTTTAAAATCTAGTGTTGAAAAGAATTGATTGCTGTGAGAGGCAAGTGCTGTATTTATCCCCAAATTAGAAATTAACCTTCTGAACAGAAATCTGGTAATTTGTAGAGAATGGCGGTACAAGGGCAAGGGTTAAGTGTAGAAGGACACGAAAGCTGCTGGAATAAATAGCAAGTAAACTTAATTCCAGCCTGTTTGTAAAACAATCTTTTTCACTTCGCTTTCAGGGATGTGAGAGCAAAGAGAATGTTAAAATTGTGATTTTAACTCGTGAAAGTAAACAAATCTATTTGAAATTGGAATACAAATAAAAAGTTTCTGCTTTTGTCCTTTTACATTTCAAAAGCGTTTACGTGTTTTGGCAAAAGAAAAGTTTATATGTGCACTGCTTAAATTTGAAATACGCGATTTCAAATATATGAAATGATCACAGATGGAATTTTCTAAAGGCTTTCTAGGCAAGCCTGTTTCAGTTGTGGATAAGAAATATTGACATTGTACATATTTTCTATGATAGTATGACTCACTTCAGAATGTGATAAAAATTAGAAAATGTGAAATAATGATTTATTGTAAATTTACTCTTTCATGTCTGAGAGATTAAACGCCTTGCTAGAAAATGTAAGAAAACAAACACAAACACAGAGACAGTCATGCTCACACAATAGTGCTTATTTTAAATCATCAAATATTCAAGTAGGTAGTAAAAATATGTGATTTCATCATTTTTTTCTTTGAAAAACAAGAATGAATACAGGTATTGAGAGTAATTAAGGGGCAGCCCCTTCGGGTCCCCTCCCACTGTGGGAGCTTTTGTGTCCTCTTAATAAATCCTGCTTTCTCACTTAAAAAAAAAGAGAGTAATTAAAACATTATTCATCTGTGTAATTAGTATAATATTCCATAATGAGTTGCTTCAAATTAAAATATTTGATATAATAGTTGACATACGATTTGAAACATGAAACTTCTATGGAAACTATGCCCATGCACACTGTATTCTGTGTCCTTTTGATTTGTACAAAATATATTTATTTCTCCCACTGCATTTGATAAATACTGGCTTTAAAATACAACACGAAATTGTATTTCCTTTCATGATAATCCCCTTATTGCTAGTTCTTTTTGCAATCCTATTACTCGCTGGGAGCCTGTAATAATGTGGATTTCTTCTGTGTGCTGTCTGTTTCTCGTGATTCTTCGTGCAAAACCGGGCAAGGCGCACACGTCCAGCGCATCACCCTAAGGGGAGGCCAGGGCGGCCTCGCGACCCTCATCTTCTGGGACCTCCAGGGTCTCCCCCACCCCGCGCCGCCCCTCTCTGAACCGTCACGTGGCAGCGTGGGCCCCGCCCCCGGTGACGTCACGGAGCCTGCAGCCTTCGTGCTGAAGAAAGGATGCTCTAGGATGCTGGCCAGGTGGGCGGCCTCCGGCACGATGCAGCACTGCAGGTAAGGGGCGCGCGGCGCCCGGACGCCCTCCCCGCGCCCTCCGCGGCGTGGGCATGCAGGGGAACCCCGGTCCTCGGGCCTGCAGGCCCGCTGCGCCCCCAGAAACCGAAAGTGGGGCCTCTGGCCGGTGCATGCACCCAGCGGGGAGTGGGTGGTGGCTTGGGGCAGTCCCACGCGTGACTTGGGGTCTTGGCGTGCCCACCCCGAGAAAGTGGGCAGGGGCCAGGCAGGAAGATAGGGGCCTCTCGCTCCTGAGGGGAAAAAATCTTGGGGTGACCACGCTGCATGCATTCTAAGGAGAGAGGGGCTTTTGAGAGAGGACTGTCAACTGTTTTCCCACTGTCATTGTATGCTTCTTAAATAATGACATATTTACTAATTACAGGGGTTTGCCCTCCGTAATTAGCCGCATTTCTTTCAAAGCAAAACGTGCTGGGAAATGGAAACTTCTTGGTTAGCAATTTAAGAGCTAGATGTGCAATCTAAATCAACTTGCATTATATTGCAGGGTTGCAGCATTTAACAGGCATAGATCAGAAATGTATTTTTTCTTCCAGGTGTTTTAAGTAGATGTAAAAATAACAGTATCCAATAAAATAAAATAAATTGTAGCCTCCACAGATAACATGTGAGTGTGAAAGACAATTACATCCCTGAGAGCAAAATGATCCTTAGCAGGGGGTGGGGGTGGGGGTGGGGATACACCAAAACCCAAGAATTCCCATGTTCCCTTTAATGCCCTTGCTGAATACTGAGCTTGCTGAGTGAAGGGGCTTGGTGACTCAGCGGCAGATGGAGGGGGTCAGATGACTCTTCAGTTCTAGCTTAACAATGGGGGGAGGTTAATGGATTCTTTCAAGATTGCCTGATCTGTGTTTACATTCCTTTCTTGTGTGGGAAGGAAACTGTAGCCAGGACATGTGTGGGCACCCTTAGGAGGAGTATGTGGCATTCCTTCCCATAAAACCTGACCCTTCTGGAAGCCTTGGTGTCAGTAAACTACTGGAACTCACATCAGGATTACTTTGACCTACCAGCAACTTTGAGGGGCCCTGTCAAGGAATGCTATTTTCATCAATAATGGAAGAAGGCATTTCTTTCAGAGTTGGACACCCTGATGTATTGCTGCAGTAATTTAGTAATTTATTTATGGCAATGTTCTTCCTTGGGTGCAGGTTGTTTACAAGAATTAAGATTCCCAGGTCCTCCCAGTCCTTTCTCTCCCAGTCCAATTCTACACAGAGCAAAGCAGGGGATAGAGTCCCATGTGAGATGAGGATTCCACTTCTGGCTTGTGACTGAGTAACCTTGGGCAAGTCACTTTGTATCTTTGGGCTTGAGCTTTCTTTTCCTCAAAGTAACAAAGAGATTTAGTTCAGGGTTTTTCAACCTCCAGGCTGTTGGCATTTGGGGCCAGATAACTCTTTGTCGTGGTAGCAGCCCTGTGCATTGTGGGATGTTTAGCAGCATCTCTGGCCTCTGCCTACTCCATGCCAGTAGCAAACTGCCTCCCCCCCGCCCCTAGTTGTGACAGCCAAAAATGTCACCACACATTTCCAAATGTCTCCCGAGGGCTTCATTGCTCCAGGTTGAGAACCACTGATTCAGATGATCTCTAAATGTTCTTCCGGCTCCAACATTCTAGAATTCATTTTCCTATGGTTTGTTTGATGCCAAACCCTTGGTCAGAAATTGTATTCCCTTTCATGATGTCATACATATTGGGAAATACAAAGTGAAGGTCTTTTTATGTTGTGAGTTTCCAGAAATAGCTTCTGTCAAAAGGGAGAGGAGGCTGTTGATCCGCCATTTGTAGGTGGGAACCTAGCTTGGCAGAAAGGAGAGTGTTATAGAAAGAGAAAAAAAAAGCACTCGATGAACGTGTACTGAAACCTGCTGGGACTGCCGTGCTCAGCAGACCTGCAGTATGTCACTGTACACATGCACTCGGTCCCTGGGGTAGACCTAGCAGTCAGAGTCCATTTCCTTGTCTGCAAAAGCGGGAATAACAGTGTCTGCTCGGAGGTGTGATGAGGATGAAATGAGATGACATCTGGTGCTGGCACCGGTTGTGATGAGGACGAGGTGATGGTGATGTCTGTGCAGCTAGGAGGCCAGCACAAACTGCCTGCCTGTACGACCTGCGACTTGGATACTCCTTCAGGTGGTGACAGTCACATACTTTAAGCTTCAGTACAGGCCTTGAATTTAAAAATCCAGCTTTGTCACTTGTCAGGGTGACTGTGGCTGCATCACTCCACCTCCCAGAGCTGTTGGCAGATCTGCAAAATGGGCTAGCTGTACTTGCTGCTTCTGCTTCCTTGGCTTTTTGGGAGATGGATGTAAGTGGGTCTACAGGCTGGGAAACTCCTGAGAGACATGAAGCAGGAAGGCAGTGGTATAGCAAGATGTGGGACTTGTTTACTGTGTATATGTGGAGGGCAGGTCGCTTAGAATGGCCAGAAAACATTGCCGTGTCCCCTAGGTCTGGGACCTTGTTATATCCCTCCCATACATTCTTTTGCTGCCAGGTCTCTCTCTCTCTCATCTTTCCTGGCCCCATAAACATTGGTTTCCTGATGGTTAGGAAAGCCCTCATAGGGGAGGTTGGCCTTCAGTGGGAAAGAGCCTCTGTGCAGTAGGCGCGGCAGAAGCAGTTACTTGGTCCTCTCCCCCTAGGTAGCTGTCCTCACAGGCTGCGTTCTGTATCCCAGAGCAGGGCCCCCTAGGCTCCCATGTGCCTCAATGTGACTTGGTGCTCACTGGGAGCCCCCTGGTTTTGCCTCTTAAACAAGTCAACATGATGAAAGAACATTTTAAAAAAGGGTGGAGGGGTATTCTCTATCAAATGAAACAACCTGTGGCCCTTGATTGGATCTTGGCCTGAACAAACATATGTGATAGGCATTTTGGGGACACTTGAAGCCATTTTGATGTGACTGGCTTTTAGATGACATGAGGGGACTACTGTTGCTTTGATTTGACATGATGGTCTGTGGTGTGGTTGGCAGCCCCTCAGATGGACGCAGTGCTCTCCAGCCCCCAGTGGCAACAGCTTCGTATCATCTTGTCCCTGTGGGTCTGGGCTGGACCTAGTGATTCACTGCAAATGAATGCACAATACAGTGTCAGGGATGGGTTGGTACTTCCAAGATGGGTGTGTCAGGGGACTCTGACTTCCGCCTTGGGTGTGTGTTCTTTTTTGGAGGATCACTCTGAAGGAGGAAGCCACCATGTCTGAGCATTTCTATGGAAAGGGCCATCTCAGGGGAGCTCCAGGTGCCTGGATCACATAGGCCTGAGCCCCATGCCCCCCACTTGCCCCAGAGGTCCTCGACCTACTTGCTTCCTCCCCACCCCTCAGCCTTGCCGTACCAGAGTGAGGGGTTTAGTGGTGATGGCTTGTCTTTTCTCCCATTCCTGCCTTCCTCCTCTGGCATGGCAGCCATGGGGAAGGTCTTGTTATCGAACCTTTTCACACCCACATTTTCAGTAGCAGCTGGAGAGACATGTACCTTTCTATATGCAGGGTGGATTTTCTTTATCATATTTTTAAACGTTTTTATTGAAATGGGAATACATGCACATAGTGGAAATGTCAAGATTCTGCCAAGAATACTGTCTCCTTTCCATTCCTGGTCCTCCAATTCCCCTTCCAAGGACAACCACTGATAACCTTCTTAGGTATTGTTCCAGAAATCGTCTGTGCAATATGCCCATCTGCATAATTGCATATGTCACTCCCCTCTTTTTTTCTTCATTGGGATAGAATTTATGCAGAATAAATGCATGGGTCTTAATTTGGTTGATTTTGACAAACCAAGACAGAGAACATTACCAGTATCCCCACAGGGCCCCATCTTGCTCCGTTTTAGCTAAACTCTCTGGCAAGAGGCAACCACCATTCTGATTCTGTCAGCACCATTTCCCTGTTCTTGAGCGTCACATACACGGAGTTATACATATCCGGCTTCTTTCACTCAGCATGATGCATCCATGTTTTTTCGTGTGGCAGCGATCCATTCCATTTTCTTATAATCAGCACTTGGAGAAAAAAAGTAAGAGCACTCAAGACACCTGTTTCTCTTTCTACTCAGCATGTCACAGTGTGTCCCATTGTGTAGGCAGAATGGCCACTTATTCAACCAATCTCCTGTTGGCAGATGTGTGGATTAGTCAATCTTCTTGGAAAAACTTGAGAGAGGAAAAGATCCTCTGGGACTCATTAAATGAGTAGAACTTCTACGTTGGAAGTGAGCTTCAAAATCAAAGCCACCCATATATTTTACATGTGGGTAGTAGATGTCCAGAGAGTTGAGTGACCCATCCAAGGTCACATGACTGATAGTGACAGAGCTGGAAGACAACTGAAGTCTCTCGATGTCCTGTACAGAATGTTCTTTTTTTCCACTCTAGGTTCTGGGAAACCAGGGACCATGTTTGCCTTATTCAGTACTGTAAACACAGCATGTAGCCCAAAGCACCTAGTAGGTGTTCACTAAGTATTTGTTGAATGAAAAATAAGTGAAACAGTATCCTAAGAAAAGACCAACAATATCATGAGAACTGCAAGGGCATGTTCATAAGACAAGAACCTCAATGCTCATTCATTCATTCACTCACTCATTCACTTCCTGGATTACTTCATTTGGCAAATATTCCTTGGGTCCCTGCTATGTGTCTAGGCCAGGGCTTCTCAACCTCGACACAATGCACAATAGGGGCCAGGTGATTCTTTGTTATGGGGGGATGTTCTGGGTGTTGTAGGGTATCAAGGAGCATCCCTGGCCTCTAGCCACTAGATGCCAGTAGCATCACCCTTGATGGGTGGCAGCAAAGGAGACACATGTGCTGAGTATGACACCTGAAAGCCCTCTTTCCAGTATCCTGTTGTGGATGAAATCTCCCGAGCCATCAGACCACTAGTGACCCGTGATTGTAGGGGCATGGCAATACCCTCACTCAGCTATACTTGCTACCCTCCCACCCAGCTCGTTCATTCCTGCCACTGGGTCTCTGAACTGGCTGTTCTCTGTGCCTGCGGGGCTCAGTCCCCGCACCTGTTCCCTTGTCCCCTTCTCTGAGCAGCTGTTTCTCATCTCCCAGCACCTGTCTCTGTCGCATGCCCTCCGGGATGCAGTGCACCTGCTGGCCCATGGGTCTTTGTACCATTCTTGAGAGCAGGGAACACACTGTCGGCTGAAGTGAATCTGTGTGTGAGACCAGAACCTCCTTGCAGAGGTGACTCGAAACCCTCTTGAAACGGCAGAAGAGTCTTGGAAGGCTTGGGTCAAGCCCTTGACCTGCACCAGGGATGGCATGGTGGCAAGAGCAGGGTTGTGAAGGAGAGGCTGTGGGTGGGTGCCTCCTTTAGAGGATGGTGTCCGTCCTCCCATCCACAGCAGTTGGGATGTCCAGGGTGGATTTGGAGGTTTGCTGACGTGAAAGCCATCTCAATGCCTCATTTCCTCCCTGGGGAGGCCTGTTCCTTGCCCTGGGTGCTGGACCTATGGTTCCTCTCTGTGGTCGCCTCACTGGGGCTTGCCCAGCAGTTTCATGAGGGCTCTTGACCTGACTGTGTCTTCCTACCTCTTGGCTCTTTGTTTTCCTTATGGGTTTATTTGGCTAAATGTGAACGTTATTTTTTTCCCTGCACTGTAGCCCTTGGAGTCGCTGGTTGGGTTAAAAGGACTTTGTGGTTAGTAGCTAGGAGGGCCAACCACCACAGTGACAGATGGGCTATTTTTCCTCTTAGCTTAGTCATGGCTTGCCCCAGCTCCCCTTTCCTCCCAAACATGAAAATTGGCTGAAATGTCAGCCCTCACCTTGGCTACAGTGGCCTTGTTCTTGTCCCTGTGGCATCCAAGGACATCAGGAACAGCACATCAAAGCCATTTTTAATGCCTTCCTGCGATTAACCTTTACAAAATTGCTAGTCAGGAGTGTCTGGGGGGGGCAGGGAGGGGAAGGGAGGTGGGATTAACGGTAGTCAATATCTGTCTGGGGACGGGGGGCACACCTCATCAACAAGAGTACCTACACAATGCATATTTGTATACCTAACCCTTAACTGTACCCCACAATTTTACAATAAAAAATATGCATTAAAATAAAAAAGAAATGTCTATTTCAAATTTTTTATTCGTGTAGGGGTATACTTCAGGTAAGCAGAAAACAGATTGTTGTGGAGAACACCTGACAGGAAATGGTCAAGGGAAGGCCAGGGTGAGGAGGTCCCAGAAGAGTGAGGTATTTTCTACTAGCACTGTCTTTAGCAGCTCTCGTGGGGTGAATTGAGTCCCTTCCCACGTTTATATGTTGAAGTCCTAATCCTCAGTACTTCAGAATGAGACCTTGTTTGGGGATAGTGTCTTTACAGAGGGAATCGGGTTGAAGACGTCATTAGGATGGGCCCTAATTCAATATAGCCGGTATCCCTATAAGAAGAGATTTAAACACAGGCAGGCGCAGAGACTGTGAGAGCAGACGTAGGGAGAAGATGGCCAACTACAGGTCAAGGAGAGAGGCCTGGAAAAGATCTTTCCCTCAGAGCCCTCGGAAGGGACCCACCCTGCTGCCATCTTGATCTCAGACTTCTGGCTTCCAGAACTAGAAGACAACATATTTCTGTCATCTGAACCACCCAGTTCATGGTACCTTGTGATGGCAGCCCTAGCAAAATCATACAGCAGTGCTTCTTGTGGATATCTTAGAGGGTAACCCAGGTGTTTTTAATTAGGCTTTTTTGGTACAGTTTAGGAGAAACATGGCCACTAGTGCCCTCTCAATGGAAGCAAGTAGCTGTGTATCCTGAGATGACAGGCCTGTTTGCTGTTGTGGAAGAAGGCCCTCGGGACTGGGCTTGAGCCAGCTCTCCCCTCACTGTCCGTGAGACTTATCCTTTCCTCTGCCTCAGTTTGCTTATCTGTAATGTGGGCCTGAGGGTGACAATACTTAATTTAAAGGGGGTCAGTGGCCCTACTGACTTAATACCTGTGGGGTGCTTAGAATGGCTCCAGGTATACCACAAGGCCTGTGTAAAGTTGATACTGTTATTATGGGAAGGAATCACTGAGGTCAATTCTAAATCCTTGGCTCTTGGAACAAGCAATACAGACACCTCCTGGTCCAGTTGCCTCCCCCTCCTGGGGCAGGGGTGTGAAAACACTGAGGCTATTGTGTCACCCAAAGCCACACACAGTTGGCCTCATCCTGTTTCCAATAAGTGGGCTGGGTTTCAAAATGGGATGAATGGTTGCATGGCCCTGAGGCCATAGGAGCCCTGCCATGGCCATGCACCAGCTGCCCAGTCCTGCACACTAGTTGAAGGAGCACAGAGAGTTCGGGGGGAACAAAAAAGGAAGTACCTTTGTTGGCTCAGGCAACATTTTGAAACAGGCAAAGTTTCTTTCTGCCCATTCTTTTACTCTGAGCTTCCCTCTCTTTGAAACTTCTTGGTCCTGTGGCCCTCAGTCCCTTGCTGGGTGGCTACCAGCAAGTCCCTTCACTGTCAGTACCTCTATGCCTTCTCCCTTCTGGGGAGCCCAGCCTGGTGTTTGAGTTAGCTGAAGTGGGGGAATGAATCACGGCCACCTCACCATCTTGAAGGTGTCTGCATTTTTAAAAGCAAGACTCCATAGTTGGCAAATGAATTTGAAATTTCTGGGGTTTCAGGCAAGGCGGAAGAAGGAGGTGAAAAGCTTTGACTGGTGTGGGAGCCAGCCTCCAAGATGGACCATGATGATTCTGCCTGGGTTTTCATGACCATGTGTAGTCCCCTTCCAGTTGAACCACTCAGGGCTGACTTGTGGCACCACTGGGATACTGTGGAAATGATGGTGTGTGACTTGTAAGGCTATAGATCCACAAATGGAACATGCCCAGCTCCCAGAAGCTACCGCATGTCCCTGCCCAAAAGTACTGCTATCCTGAATAACACCACAGAGTCCTTTTGCTTGCTTGGAATTTTGTAGTAATGGAATCACGGGTTCCTTTGTGCCTTCTTTCTCTGCATCGTTTTTCATTCGGTGTTTAGGCTTGTGAACTGCATCCTTGTTACTGGATGGAGTGGGACTCTGTGCGTCCTCATAGCCATATGTAGTTTAATGGTTTTCTCTGTTTGCAGTGTGTCTTTTTTTCTGCTTATAGGATATCCTCTTTTCCACTAGATTTAACAATTTGATTATGATATGCCTTGGTATAGTTTTCTTCATTTGTTTTGGGCTTGGGGTTTGTTGAACTGCTTGTATCTGTGGGAGTATAGTCTAAAAGTTTAAATCTTTATGTAGAACAGGATTTCTTGTAGTGAATGTTCTGGTCAGTGTATCAAAATTTATTTCAGAGAAACTTCTGGAGAGAGTTTAAAGAAATTTTTAAAATTTACTTTTTATTTTTATTTTTAGAAATATGATATGGGGTCTCGCTACATTGCCCAGGCTGGCCTCAAACTCCTGGGCCTCAACCCTGAGTAGCTGGGACTACCAGTACTGCTGTGCCCAGCTTATAGGGATTTAAAAGTCATTCTCCCTCTCTTACCTCCTTTACTTGGGTAAGAACAGGGAAGAAGGCTTAGTCTCCTTGGGCTGCTCAAGGAACTGTCAGATTGTGGTACTTTTAGCCTCTGTTATGGGTTCAGCATCCACTTCCACAGGCCTCATCAATTCTGTGTCAGATGTCTGTGGCTGGAGATCAGCCAGGGCATTCTCCAGCTGAACTTAGGATGTGCCTGTCTTTGTCAACCCAACTTTTTTTGAAAATTAATGAGAAAAAAAACCAAGATGAATTTAGAAGTTTAAAAAAAAAAAACCCAACTAATAGGAAAAAGCGTTATGCCCTTCAGACATGCACTGCTACAAATTATAAAACGGATGGATGATGGCATGTGTTTTAAAATCATCACATTTTATTTTATATGTCCAATGACTTCAGATAAGCTTACACAGTCTTCTTGTCCCCTGTATTTATGGTCAGATAAAACATCTTTCTTATTTTGATTCTGAATGTATTTACACAGTGAGGTCCAAAGCATTTAGCTGAACACTTGATAGAGTTTCATATCTACAGTGGATTTTTGTTTGTGTGTGTGTGTGTGTGTATATATATATATAATTATTTTTTTTTGAGTCAGGGTCTCACTCTATTACCCAGGCTGGAGTGCAGTGGCATGATCATGGCTCACCACAGCCTTTACCTCCTGGGTGCAGGCAGTCCTTCCACTTCAGACTCCTGAGTAGCTACAGGTGTGTGCCATCATGCCTGGCTAATTAAAAATAATTTTTTTGTAGAGATGGGGTTTCGTTATGTTGCCCAAGTTAGTCTCAAGCTCCTGGACTCAAGCAGTCCTCTTGCCTCAGTCTCCCAAAGTACAGGGATTACAGGTGTGAGCCACGGTGCCTGGCATTGGATATAGTGTTAATAACATTCTGTGGAATAGAGGTGGAATACACGGCTGGCTAAGCCTTTTTGGACATTATTACTATAAAACAGGGTTCAGCAGACACTTCCTATGATACAGGTCCACACAGTAAATAGGGATGAGTAGCACAAACCTCTGCCCTCTATGAGATCCCAGCCAAATATGGGAGGAAGCAAATTTGTAAATAATTATCTGAACAAAATGCACTTTCTAAATAAGATTGATATTAAAATAATAATATGGCTGGGCGCGGTGGCTCAAGCCTGTAATCCCAGGACTTTGGGAGGCTGAGGTAAGGTGGTTGCCTGAGCCCACAGGTTCGAGAACAGCCTGGGCAACTTGGCGAGACCTCATCTTCACAATAAATCTAAATATTAGCTGAGTGTGGTGGTGTGCACCTGTAGTTCCAGCTACTGGGAAGGCTAAGTCGGAAGGATTGCCTGAGCCCAGCGGGTCGATGCTGGGGTGGCCGTGAGCGTGCCACTGCACTCCAGCCTAGGTGAAGGAGTGAGACTACAACTCAAAAAAAATATAAATAATATTAGAATATTAGTGATGAGAACACAATGGGAAGGATGCAGGTGATGACATGAGTGGAGAGTAGGAAGGGAACAAAGGTTATACTAGACCAATGGCTGTGAAAGTGCAGCCCCAGGACCTGGGAGCTTGTTAGAAATGCAGATTCCCTGGCCCCACCCCAGGTATGCTGGATCTGGAGCTCTGAGGGTGGGGCCTGGCATCACCAGGCCTCCTGTGTGTCACCAGCCTTCCTGGTAACGCTGCTGCATGCTCACATTTGAGAACCCTTGGTCTAGTGGATTACTGGTGAACCAGTGATCAGCCACCAGTGTTCTGTTGGGGGCTTATGACAGGCCACTTTGGTGGTCAGGTTGTCTCTAACTGCCAGAAGCCTCAGCACAGCTTCGACCCTTTTACTGAGGTACTGTTCATTGTTGTGACTGATAAAGTGTACCAGGGAGTTCTTCTGAACTCTTCCATGGAAGGAATTTTTTACTTGCCCCATTAGTACAACGTACCCATTTTTTTCTTTGATAGTTTGTGCTTTGGGTCATTTCTGATAACTCTTTGGCCCTAGTCCATGAAGATTTTACTCATTTGTATAGGGCCATAAATATCACTCACAGGAGTTACACAGGCAAAGGCATCACTTGTTGCAGAGATATAAAATGCCACGTGATACTGCCTTCGTTTAGGCTCTCACAGAAGTGGAACCTGAGACGCAAGGGTTTTGTTTGGGAGGGGAGTGGGGAAGTAGCAGCAAAGGATGTAGCCATTAGGGGCTGGGCTGTGAACGCAGTTCATGCAACGGGCGACTGGAACTTCACTGCACACTTTGGAAACTCCAGGAAATGGTGTTCGCTGTGTTAGGGGCCCCCAAGATCATCTCTAGGTCCAATGAGCCCCTAGGAAGGCTCACAGAACTTGGTGTATGTCATATTCATGGCCATGATGTATTACAGCGAAAGGACACAGCAAAATCAGCAAAGGGAGAAGGCGCATGGGCCAAGTCTGGAGAAAGCCAGACTTATGTTTCCAAAAATCCTCTCCTAGTGGAGTCACACAGAGCACACTCCATTCCTCCCACAATGAGTTCAGATGACACATGTGAAACATCTACCAGGGAAGCTCCTGAGAGTTTCAGCACCCAAAGTTTTTACTGGGGGCTGGTCACATAAACATCCCGTGCCTAGCGCATATCAAAATTCCAGACTCTCAGAAGGAAAGCAGGCATTCAGCATAAATCACATTTTTTGGACAGTTTAGGCACAGGGAGCCATTCTTCTTTGTTCTAGGAATGGTGAGTGCTCTCTTGAAATCCAAGTTCCTAGATGACAGCCAGGTGCCCACTCTTGCAAGCAAGACTTCCTAAGGAGAGAAGTCTAGGCCTGCCGGTGCTGAGTGTTTTCCACACAAGTGCAAAGCTCATGCCTTGAAATGATCCCACTAGAGGGGCAAGGGAGTGGGGGTACTTATACATCAGCTCTCGAGAGTCATCAGGCAATACCTGCTCCCAGTAATGCACTTCAGTCTTCCCGTGTGAGCAGAGCCACCTTCTGTTAGTTCCACAATGATGACACCAGGCATAAAGATACAGTTGGAAATCAGCTGGGACTTACTGGAAGGTTTTGAGTGGTATGAGTGGGGCACTGGCAGCATCAGATACAGTAGTTATTCTAGAAATTGGGCAGGGACAACAAAGCCATGTGTACAGGGCAGGTCATGTGCATGTGGTATTACAACTGTGGCTGAAGAGACTGAGGTCAAGTCTTCCCTCTGACTGACATAGTATACTGCTGGGCCTGGAGGTGCAGGGAGAGCACAGATAGATTCCTCCTTCTGATGTCTTGTCTATTGGAGGGATAGGAAAGTGTGTGTGTGTGTGTGTGTGTGTGTGTGTGTGTGTGTGTGTGTGTATGCGCGCGTGTGTGCGCGCACGCTTTGCAGGGGCAGAAAATCATGGTACATTTGTTCTATTTTATTTTATTTTTTGAGTTGGAGTCTTACTCTGTCACCCAGGCTGGAGTGCAGTGGCACACTCACGGCCACTGCAGCCTCGACCAGCTGGGCTCAAGCGATCCTCCCACCTCAGCCTTCCAAGTAACGGGAACTACAGGCACATGCTACCATGCCTAACTACTTTTTTTGATTTATTGTAGAGATGAGGTCTCGCTAAGTTGACCAGGCTGGTCTCGAACCTGTGGGCTCAGGCAATCCTCTCACCTCGGCCTCCCAAAGAGCTGGGATTATAGGCGTGAGCCACCACGCCCGGCCATTTGTTCTATTTTAAACTTCCACTTTTAATGTTTCAATTCTGAGCAGCATAAATAGGCAGATAAAACAACTGTTTGCTACAGCCTTAGACATTCATGGCTGGAAATTGTTTTTTCTCTTCCATCCACACAAGCAAATTAAAAGTGTTCTGTTGTATAATTCGAAGATGACTATTAATTTGTATCGGATTGCATTCCTTAAGCGGGTAATATTGTGCACACAGAGATGCAGGGTCTGAGGAAAGTCAATCTGGGGTGTTCTCACTCGATTTAAGTTCCTGTTACCCACTCCTCCTCCCCGGTGTAACTGAGTGGAGAGCGAGGAGCAGGGGACCAGTTGGCCTTGGCCACTCCCGGGGGACAGGGTGGAGGGGAAGGGTTGAAACTGGAGCAGGGAGTGAAGTTAGTTTGACGATGATCGTGTAACGCAGGCTTTGCATGGAGATGGCATTCTTTAAAGGCAGCTAACTGCAAGACCACCCCCCCGCCCCCCGAAGGCTGGCAGTTCGCCTTCCTGCCCTCCTCTCTTGGACATCTCCCAGATGCAGAATAATCTTCCCAGAGTCTCGGGGCCCACCCCAGCCACCAGGATCAGAACCTGCAGTTTAATAAGACCTCCCAAGGGATTCCTGGCTCATCTAGATCGGATTCAGGTTCTCATCCCCGAGGCTGCACCTTGGCAGCACCTGGGGAGCTCTAAGAAATGCTGATGTTCGGGCAGCACGGGCGCTGCCGAGTCCCTGCAGTTTTGACTCTGGGCGGGGCGTTCTGAACCCTCTGGGCACCGGGCTGGGGACGCTGAGAAAGGCTCCTACAGTTTTCCCTCCTCAGCCTTCCGGGGACATGAGTGCTTAATCCCCTCGCTCGCGCCTCCTTCTCCGTCCCCTGCTCCCGCCCGTCTCCTCAGGTTTCCGCCCGCAGCCTGGCTTTTTCTTTGTTCCCTCCGCGCTGTTCAAAGCGTAGCCACAACGCCGCGCCACCGCCCACCCGGCGGGAGCTCGCGGAAGCACAGGCGCAGACGCAGGCACACGCCCCGCCTAGAGGCGGAACGCGCGGCCGCGTGGAACCGGAAGCCGCGGGGGATTCTGGGCTGGATGACGTAGCTGGGAACGAAATCCGGGCATCTGGTGGCGTCAGGGGAACCTGTACTCGGGACCCGGAAGTCGTCTCTTTGCATCTCTCGCCTGTTTGTTCTCAGGCTGTGGCAACTAGTCACTGTTGACATTTGGGCTGAATCATTCTTTGCTGTGGGGGCTGTCCTGTACATTGCAGCGTGTTTGGCAGCATCTCTGGCTTCTGCCCACGCGATGCCGGTGGCAGTCCTCCTGCCCTGTTGGGACAGCCAATAATGTCTCCAGGCATTGTCAGGTGTCCCCTGGGGGACACAGTTGTCCCTGGAGACCGTCACTGCCCGGAATCAAAGCGTGCTCAGAAAGACTGAAGTGTTGCTAGCCAGGTCCTTTAGTTGCGTTGAAGCTCATTCCTTCCCTTAAATAATCCTAAGAGGAATGACTGGCTACTTGCCTTTCTATTTGACTCAGTGGGTCACGATGATTTACTTGCTGGATTCTATTGGGAGGTGAGGGGTCGTAAATGTGCTGGTGACTCTGGTGCCTCAGACAGTGGCCTGACTGGTCGCAGATGCCCAATAAATGCTTGTGGTGTAAAGCAGGGCTGGCAAAGGCTGCCTGCAGGCCCAATCCAGCCCCTTGCCTGTTTTTTTTTTGAGACAGGGTCTTGCTCCATTGCCCAGGCTGGAGTGCAGTGGCATGCTTAGCTACTGGGACTACAGGCGTGCTACCACGCCCAGCTAATTTCTTTTATTTTTTGTAGAGGCAGGTCTTGCTATGTTGCCCAAGCTGGCTTTGAGCTCCTAGGCTCAAGTGATCCTTCCACCTTGGCCTCTCCAAATTTCGGGATTACAGGTGTGCACCACCATGCTGGCCTGTTACCTGTTTTTGTAAAGTGTTATCAGCACACAGCCTCACCCCTTCATTTACATATTGTCTGGGGCTGCTTTGTGCTACAGTGGCAGACTCTGGTAATTGCACCAGAGACTGTATGGCCTATAAAGCTGAAAATATTTCCCTTTTTGAGAAACTTCCTAACCTCTGACTATCAAGTAAGTTCCTATGAGGAGACAGGAAGGAGAAAGGTGACAAGAGCAGCTTGTGCGAAGGGCTCATGAGAGATGGAGAAGATTTTAGCAGCAGTTTCCACCATGCCCACACTGGCAGAGGATGCTGGTAGTACTTACCTCTGGAATGGCCGGCTTTCCCTGCTCATTGGAGACTTTTAGTCTGAGTTATGACTTTCCATTCCATCTGTCCAAGCCATCTGGGGAATTAGCTGATAGAGCAAATTGGCTAATAATATGACATGGTCTGATTCGGGAGAGGAATGCTGGCATAAAAATGGTCAGGTTCTATGGCACCTGGCCACGACTGGGCAGAGAGGGGAGCGAATAGGTGGAAGGTTTTCCACCACAATGTTTTATGGGTGGGTGTAAATAATGATGGCAGCCCGATGCGTGTTGGCTCCAAATGGGAAACCACCCACGTGTTCACCTGCAGTGAAATGGGTATAAAGGTACTGGGGCTTATCCTGCAGCCAACCACCTGCTCTTGAACAGATCTTGAGCTAAGAATGCTTTTTTGCATTTGTATATGGTTGGAAAAAAACAAAAGAAGATTTTGTGACACATGACGGTTATATGGCATTCAGATTTCAGTGCCCATAAATAACGTTTTATTGAAACACAGCCGAGTTATTGATGTGTTCATGGTCTCAGCTGCTTTCCAATGACAGTGGAAGAGTTGAGTAGTCCTTATAGAGACTGAATGGCCCAGAGGGCTTCACATATTTACTTTCTTGCCCTTTTCAGAAAAGTTTTTCAGCCCATGTTATAGAACAAAGAGAAAGAGACAAGTAGTAGTAACATGCAACAACATGGCTAGATCTTACAACATAACATAGAACAGGACAATCTGGAAGCAAAAGATTTAATTTACTTGAAGTTCAGAAACAGGCAACAGGGTTGGGATAATGACTACCCTTAGGGATGGGGCAGGGGCTGGGAGGGCCAGGAGGGAGTGTCTGGGTGCTGGTCATGTTCCATCTCTTGATCTTGGTACTGGATACGGGGGTAAGTTATTTTTGTGACAATTTACAGAGCTGTATACTTGTGACTTTTGCATTTTTATGGATAGTCATTTACTTCAATAAAAAGCTCACTCAAGAAAAGTGATTTCAGTCTGGCAGCTCCTCAGAAGGTTAAACACAGAGCTCCTATCTGACCCAGCAGTTACACTTTTGGGCATGTACCCAAGAGAAATGAAAACATACGTCCACACAAAGACTTGGACATGAATGTTCATAACAGCCCCAAAGTAGAAACAACCCAAATGGTCATCAGCTGATGAGTGATATAGCCACACAATGGAATCTTATTCAACAATAAAAAGAAATGAAGCACTAATTCACACTACAACATGGATGAACCTTGAAAGCATTATGCTAAGTGAAAGAAGCCAGATACCAAAGGCTACATACCATGTGATCCATTTATAGAAAATGTCCAGAGTAGGCAAATACATGGAGATTGGAGTAGTAGTTGCCTGGGCTGGGAGAAGGAAGTGACTGCTAATGGGCAGGGGGCTACTTTTAGGGGGATGAAAATGTTCTGGAATTGGGTAGTGATGATGGTTTTCCAACCTTGTGAATTTACTACAAACCACTGAATTGTACACTGTAAAAAGATGCATTTTATCTCTAAAAAATGCTTAAAATAAAAAAATTGCTGCTACAACCCCGTGTGCATCTGCACAAGTGAGAAGGAAAAGGTCCCGAGGTGTCAGCCACCTTGTTTGCTCTTTCTGCCACTCTTCCAAGTGCAGGTAACTTGAAGGTTGGCAGGGGAAGGCCTGACTTCCACCAGGTAATACAGCCTGTCCCTTCGTCCAGGCTAGTTGAGTAGTGCAGAGCAGTTTCTAGAATTTAGCTAAAATAGGAATGTTAATTCTGCAACTTTTGTTTACTAAAACTGCAGTTCTCAGAAAAACAGGACAGACAGAAAGATCATAGGTAATTAACTTCCTGGACTTTCCTTGTGCTTATGCTTGATGTCACCCTTATTTCCCTGATGTCTGTTTTCCTTTGGTCATATTGGTCAGATTGAAATGGGGATCTTTGTAGTAGCCACTGGGCACATTCCTGTTACCAAGCACGGACTGTTGGCTTCTTTCTGGTTACTATGAGACCAATTGCTTACCTGTATGTTGCTTTTTTTATTGTTTGAGTTGGGGTCTCACTCTGTCACCCAGGATGGAGTATAGTGGCATGATCATGGCTCACCATAGCCTCAACCTCCTGGACTCAGACTATCCTTCCGCCTCAGCCCTCCCGAGTAGCTTGAACTGCAGGTGCATGCCATCGTGCCCGGCTACTTTTTTGATTTTTTTGTAGAGATGGGGTCTTACTATGTTGCCCAGGATGGTCTTGAACTCCTGCACTTAAGCAGTCCTCTCACTTCGGCCTCCCAAAGTGCTGGGACTGGCATGAGCCACAGTGCCTGGCCTGTAGGTTGCATTTTATAGATATTTACCAATCTCTTCTGGATTAAACATTTTGGTTCTGGCTTCTGAGTGTTAAGCACAATAATGGTTATAGATATTGTGATAGCTTTTAAGGGGATCCCTTTTGAGAGTGTGAGTATCTCAAAGTTTTAATTTTGTTGACATTGATGAGTGTATTTCTTAATAACTCCGCACTGAAGTGACTGATAAAAACAGCTGACAATGAAGATAGCTCTAAAGTTTCTGGAAAGTCCCATAGGCCTAAACATTACTTGTGACAGAGACAAATAGTTTGGTTAATGAAAAGGGGTTTGCTCATCCCTGAGAGGGTGAAAGGGGCTGGTAATAAGTTTCAGTCTCTGTCACATGGGGCAAAGAGATGGATGGAGGGAGCACCTGAAAATGGCCCATTCCAGGACCCCGGCTTTTTTGGGGGGGGGGCATGAGGGTCAACTGAGTTCGCATAGTCAGATTGGAGAGTCACACAAGTGTCTCAGTTCGTGGTCTTGCCACTTTGAATACAGATATTTCCGATTTGAAAGAAAACAGTCTCTAATAAATGTAAACACCCTGGGGGGTTTTAAGGAAAATAGAATTAAAATGCCAGGCATAGATTCATGTTTTAATGGCCTCACTGATTCTTGGTAAACAGAAACCCACAGATGGTCCCCAAAGCTCACTGGACCACTGCAATCTCCCTGAGCAGAACTGTAGTTCATCAGTCTCCCTCTGTCAGCTGTCGATGCCAGAGGAGCAAGCAGATAAACTCTAGAAATGAGGCCACATGCAAGGTGGTGAGGAAAGTGTGTTTTCAGAACGATTTTTTTGTTTTTGTTTTTTTTAATTGGAGTCTCACTCTGTCGCCTTGGCTGGAGTGCAGTGGCACACTCATGGCCACCGCAGCCTCGACCTGCTGGGCTCAGGTGATCCTTCCGCCTCAGCCTTCCAAGTAGCTGAAACTACAGGCATGTGCCACCATGCCTGGCTAATTTTTTGATTTATTGTAGAGATGAGATCTCACCAAGTTGCCCAGGCTGGTCTTGAACCCATGGGCTCAGGCAGTTCTCTCACCTTGGCTTTCCAAAGTGCTGGCATTATAGGCATGAGCCACCGCGCCTGGCCGATTTTCGTTTTAACAAACATTTATGAAGTGCTAGCCATGTGCCAGGCACAAAGTGCCTTACAAACGTCAGCTCATTCAGTCTTTGTCACAACCCTCTGAGGCAGGTTCCCCACTTCATAGATGGGGAGACTGAGGCACAGTAAGGTTCAGGATCTTGCCCAACATCTTATAGCTAGTAAATGGCAGAGTTGAGTTTTGCACCCAAGCAGTGCTGTTCAAGGGTCTGGGTTTAACCAGTGTGCAGTGCCATCTCTCTTGAGATGAACATACGTGCATGAGCAGAACATAGAGGGGAAAAACACAAGATTGAGGAACCAGATATATCATGCTGCCAATTTGTTTTAACATATGTCTATGAAGAAAATATACCAGCATGTTATGGCAAGTCTCTGTCTAGGATATGATGACAGGTAATACTTATTTTCTTCTCGATACTCTTCTGTATTTGCCAAGTTTTTTTTGTGAGTTGGATGGTGAGTTGTATTTTTTAAAAAATAGCCACGGTAATATCTCTGATTTCTGGGTGTTCTTCTAGAACCTCCCTATTCCCCCACCAAGAGATGCACTTCCTCCCCCCTTGAACCTGGGTGGACTTTTGTGACTGCCTCAATGAATAGCATGTGGCAAAAGGATGCGGCTTGACTTCTGAGGCTGGGCCATGCAAGGTGGCACAGTTTCTGCCCGGTCTCTCTCTGGCAACACACTTTCTCTGGAGTCTAGAGCCTCCAGGTAAGAAGTCCTGCCACCCAAAGGTACCCTGCTAGAGAGACCACATGGGGATGCCACATGGAGAGAGAGTTGCCCAGGAGCCCCAGCTGTTCTAGTTATTAGCTGTTGAATCTAGTGTCCAGGCACTAGATTTGTGAGTGAACAAGCCTTCAGATGATTCTAGCCCAGCCCCCATCTGCCTAAAGCCTTGTGAAAGACCCTGGGTGGGAACAGTCTAGCTCAGTCCAGCTAAACCCCAGTACCATGAGAGACAAATATATGAGAGTTACTGTTTAAGCTGTGGTGTTTTGAGGTCAGCAATAGATAATTGATACAGTTTGTATTACCTTTGTGGTTATAATCACAGTGACATACACAGTGGTACTGTAATTTTAAAAGGGCAGAGAAATTGTGCTTAGCCCTGTTGGCTCAGGCTGAGAGAAGCAGCCACTCGAGCTGGAGCCAAGCTCCTAGTCTGTCTGACCTGCAGCCACACTCCCGGACTGCTATTAAGAGCTCGAGGCTACCTCCCCATGGTCCCTACTCAAACCATGTGGGGCTTGGCAGCTCCCAGCTACCCTGCCCTGGCATTCAGATAATTACAGTGGGTGCAGGTCCCAGTCCTGGTCTTCTTGTGCTATGTCTGTGACCAAGTTGGTGACACATTCTTACTGACAGTGGTCTCTTACTGGGCTCAAATTCTCAAGGTCAGAGACTGACCCAGAAACCCGAGGAACTGGCAAAGAGGACACACCTCATGAGCGCATTAGGTCCTGCCAATATGTACTTCCTGACTTCTGGAAATGAAATAGAGTGTAAGAAAACACCAGAGAGGTATGAAGGGCAATTGACATGTCAAGTGCTATTACTACTGCTACTATCGCTACTTCCTTGAGCTTGATCCTGATAATCATTCCAATATGGTGAACCCTGTGATTTCTGGACCCTTAAGTACAAACAGATTTTGCTTTTTTCTGGAAAGATGAATTATAGACCATCATGAAGACTGACTCAGAACTAGAGAAAGATGACTTTTGAACTCCCTCTTCCAACTGACGATGTGTATTCAAGCCTTTGAACTCATTTTTAGAGTCATAGTATTCCAGACTTGGAAGAATCCTTGGACCATTCATTTTACAGATGAGAAGACTGAGGCCCATGGTGGTCAGGAGGCTTTTCCCTATCATCCTGTAGCTGGTTAGAGGCAAAGTCAGCTGTGGAACCCTGATTTGGTAAACAGTTTGGGTCTTTCTGCACAACAGGTGAAAAGAATGACAACTTTGCAACCTCGGAGGCAGAGGGGGTGACAGCTTAGTACATTTGTCTTGGACTTGTCTCAAACAAAGTGGCATTACACACAAAATTCTCGTGTCAAAGAATAGCTGCATGGTATCTATACTGAGTGCTTTACCTGTGGTAACTCACTTAATCTTCACAAGTCTATGAGGGCTGTGTGCTATTACTCTACCCATTTTGACATATGAGGACACTGTGGCACAGAATGCTTAAGGCCTGGGCTGAACCCCATGGTGGGGTATAAGTTGGGGCCATCACTCCTGCATGTGACCTGGTCCTTAGTTCAGAAATCTGGGTTTTCCTGAGAAGCAGAATATTTTGGTGTAAACCCAAATGCTGATTTAGTAGCGCAAAGCATGGACTGTAAATTTTGGGAAAGCTGTTCTCTATGCTTTCTATACCTGGATGTGCTCCTGGCGGCCATGGGCACAGAGCCAGGAACTTCTTGTGGGTGATCTTGGTGGCTCTTGCCATCTTGTTTTCAGAGTCTGATGTCTTCCACGTCATCCTGAGGATGTCCTGAGGGCACGGCACTGGTTGGGTCTGCCCTGGGCTGTGCAGGGCCTGTACCAACAAACTCATTTTCTTTGCATTCCCTTTTCCTAGGCTGTCTCTTCTGCTCACATGTTTAAAAAGTCTATTTATCCAATTTATTATAAAATTCAGACTTAAACATTTTTGATGGGTGGGTTGAGGGAGCCCAGAAAAATTCTGTAATGGGGTCCTTGTGTTTGTTGCCCCAGAAGTTCTGAGATAGGCACACATCTAAATGAACTCGAAACACTTACTGAACATTGACTACATGCCAGTCATAGTAATGGAGAGGATAAACGAGTAAGTTGTCATTCATGACTTCAGAGGGTCATGGCGGAGTGGGAAGACGTTTGTTGCCATAATGTAACTAGAGTTCTGATAAATAATGCTTTGTGATGACCAAGGAGGGTGCCCCAACTCTCTGGGGAAATTAATGCAAGTTTCATAGATAGAGTGAAACAGAACAGGTTCTGGAGGGTGAATAGGAGCTTTCCAGGCAGAGGAGAGTAAAAGCTGTTCAAGGTAGAAGGAATAGCACATTCAAAGGTATGGGTTTCTACCTGACATTTTTGGTTAGACATGCAGATAACCATAATTAGCCTGGGGTGGCATGTTCTGTATTCACTCAAACCTTGATTATGTTTAGAATCTGTCCTTGATCTTGATCCGGGTGATTTTCTGCTTTCTTTCATCTTCTAGAACCCATTATGTTATTGCGAACACCCAACTCTACAAAGTCCAGGTTTCCATTAAATGGTATAGACCTCTGTTCTGAGGGTGAGCTCACCCATTCAGGGTCGCTTTCAGCGTCAAAGCCATAAACGACATCATTGATACTACCACAGTTAGCATGTGCTTTGAGTGAAGTGTGTTTTACTGGATCTGTTGTTATCACCTGCAGTTGAAGACTTTGACCCCGACATCTTGGGGCCTTCATACTTGGAGACCAAGCCTACAGATACTTTCTTGCCTTGAGGGATTGAGTAAAAGACCTGTGTGTTTTGCATGTCTTCCACAATATCTTTGGAGTTAGATAATGTTTGTGTAGGGGAGATGTTCTTTTGTCAGGCAGTTTACCTCCAGTGTGCATGTGGGCAAATTCTACCTCACCCTCTCTCTGTTGGTAGCTTTGTCATCCAGCACTGCTCTACTCCTCCTCCCTGGAGTTGGTCTGTACCACATCAGCTAACTTGACCCGTCTTCCTTTCTCCTCTCCCTCAGAGCCCAAGTACATTCTCCCTATTATCCATTGTTGTGGTGCTACTGCATAACAGTGCCCTCAAAAACACTCAGTGACTTAAAACAATCACCATTTATTATTCTCACAATAAGTTATTATTTTACAGGTCAGCTGGGTGGTTGGATTGGGCCAAAGTTTGCTGACCTTGGCTGGACTCACTCATGAATCTGTGGTCAGCTGGACGTGGATGATCTTTTAACCCCAACCTCAGGAGATAACATCACCCTCTCCTTCCAGGTCCCCAGGAAACCCCCTTCCCTGGGAATCCCCCCACTAAGACTCTGCAGATTAGATCCTGTTTATTTCCCTCAGGACCACTACATGCTCCATCAAAGGTTAATGATGTAATTGGCTTTTTGTTTCAAGCATTATTGCCCAGGGTAGTTACTTGCCTAGAGATGTGATTAACTTTCAGGTAGTCTCAACTTTTTAATAGCCCGTCCAAGCCTCTGTGATTCTATCTGCTGGCTGAGTTTCTCTGCCGGGGGCTCTCCATTAAAGTTCCACAGCCTGTCGTCTTGTTTTTCCCATCTGAGATTTTCTTTGCCACATATAATAAGAGGTTATTATCATCTTGTTTGTGTGGAAATGAGAATGGAGTCTTTGCTTTCTAACTTGCCTTCTTCCCTTATAGTATTGGTTATATTATTGGTTGCTACTGACTTAGGCAGCATGATTCTTCCCTGAATACTCATCAGCGGGTATCATTTTCCACTTGGCACGGCTCAAACCCCAAACTTTTAAAGTTTTAAAGCAGCTGAGTTGCACAGACGATCAATAAATCAACCACTGTGGTCACTTTACTGCTTGTAAGTAATTACCCTATTTTGCCCATAGCGACTCTTCAATTTGATTAAAATGCAGTTTCATCAGGTCGTGGTTGAGTCCTCCAGATATATAAATACATAAGCAATGGGAGAAGCCTGCACTGAAATATTTTTATAACCATCTTCCAACTTTTTAACCATCTATTTCAGCACTTTTGTTGTCCTTGTCCTATAATTTAAATTTCCATGCTCTTTGCCAAAGCAATTTTTATTTAGTGCATATTCCAACCTCTTGTCTCAGTGAAAGTGGATTATTTTTTCTGCTAACTGGTGGTGAGTATCAGTCCCACTGCAAACCATTTTCTACATCTTAAATTAGCTCCTACATGACCTGAAAGTCAGGCTCTGCTGATGGAGAACATGGGAGAAGGTGTTGGTTCATTTGCGATTGTTTTCCAAGCCAGGGGAGTTAGAATAGTGGGAGTGGGATTATCTTGGACAGAGGAGGAAGAGACATTCAACTTTGCTGCTGCCCTGGCAGCAGGAGCCCTTTTGACAGATTTTAAGACAAGTTAGAAACAAACATCTTCCCACAGAGCTCCTTTCCCCAGGTGGTGTACCACCAGCTCTCTGTGGCTCTGGTTCCTTGCAGGTTGTCCCACCTCCCTGTCCATCTCCATGGTGGCCCCACTGACTCAGAGGATTGCTGCCGTCTGTGTACTGCCTGGGCTCCCACGGACTGTTTAGAGCCTTGCCAACATTTTCACTCTGCCGTTGCTGCACCTGCTGAATCTCTGTGATGACAGCCACATAGGCTGCCTGCTGGAGTGGCCCACTATGTCGCTCAGGGGAGCCAAGTAGTGGTTGGTTTGCAGTGATTCAACATTGAACTCTGCTCTTCTAGGCCTCTCATTTAGATACCTTGTGTTTGCAGAGCATGCCTGTGCAGAACTGTGCATAGTTGATCCTTATTTGCAGATTCTGTATTTGCAAATTTGCTGACTTGCTAAAATTTATTTGTAATTCCCAAATCAATATCTGTGGAGCTTTCGAGGTCATACATGGCCATGTGCATGTGCAGAGTGGCAAAAAGTTCCAGTTGCCAGCGGCTCACATTTCTCACTGAGGTCTGAGAAGGTGACACGCTGCCTTCTTGTTTCCATGCTCATACTGGCAACAAGTGTCCTTTTTGTGTTCCAGTTAGTGCCACGTTTTCCACATTTTTGCACTTTTTTTGGTGATAATTTTGCCATTTAAATTGGCCCTGATGTGTAGTGCTGGAGCACTGTCTGGTGCTCCGAAGTGTAAGAAGGCAATGATGTGTTGGATGGAGAAAATATGGGTGCTAGAAACTTCTTTCAGGCATGAGTGATATAGTGCTGTTGGTGTGAGCTCAATGATAATGAATTAACCTTTATATTCAAGAGAGTGTTTTTAGACAGAAGCACATAAAACAAAGTTATGCATTGATTGCTTGACAAAAATGTGACCAGAGACTTGCAGGAACCTACCGCTGTATTCCCCTTAGGAGCAGTGGTCCAATATTCACTAATTCAGTGCTCATCATGACTTATAGGACAGCACTTCCACAAAGAATGAGAATCGACTGTTTCTATTTTTCATTATAGCCAAGATACTGAAATTGAAATGACTATTTTCTTATACAAGAAAATAGAGCATGTGGATGAGTTTTCTGCCATGTCTGGGGAGATATCCCACACACATTTGTAACGACTGGTTTTCTTATCCAGGTGTAACTAGCATGGTCTATGCAGGAGCGATGAGTGGCTCTGGAAACCTGATGGATTTCCTCGATGAGCCGTTCCCTGATGTGGGGACATATGAGGACTTTCACACCATCGACTGGCTAAGGGAAAAGTCCCGGGACACCGATAGACACAGGAAGGTAGGTGGTATTCTGGAAGGACACTCCGCAAATGACTATGCCATGCTTTCAGTCGGAAGTTATTGGGCCGGGGTTTACGTCCACATGCCATGTGGTGTGGAGGGCATGGAGCGGACTTTGGGCGTGCCATTTCTAGGCCCTGTTTTCTCATCTGTGAGAATGGAGGTAATTACACCTGAAGATCAAATGAGATTGGGTACATGTGAAAGTACATGTGACCCTGCCTGGCATCTAGTTGGCAATGAATATATATTTTAATGGACCACGATAAAGTTGTATGCTGTGGGATCATTTAGGACGGACAGTTAGGAAAGGGTTTTCCTGAGAGGGTGACATTTCAGTTGGATCTTCAAGGATGACTAGGATTTTGCTGGGCAGAGAAGAAAAGGCTTTTTATCATCAGGAGTAGCCTTTTTTATAGAATCACAGGCATGAAAGGATGTGGCACACGTAGGCAGGTTGAGGGTCTCCTGAGGTGTGGAGGAGGCTCATGGAAGGCGAGAAACAGAAGTGAGTCTGGGGCCACATGAGGAGCGACCAAGTCAGCCACGGAGAGGAGTTTGTATTTTTGTTGAAAGCCACAGGATTCAGTAAAGGTGCATTGCAGAGGAAGGAGCAGGAAGCTCATGGTTTTTTTCAGGAGAAGGAGGAGGAGGCTGACTGAAGATATTCAGAGGAGACACTGAGGCCAGGAGGGAAGTGGGGTCAAGGATACCAAGCTGTGGCCAGATGGGGACGATGCAGAGAGGGAGCAAAAGGGGGGTGGCCCATGAGATCTGTGTAGGAGCTGCCAGTCAGGCCTGGGCTGGGATGGGTGGTGGGCAGGTGGCTACAGTCCAAGGCAAGATGAGGGCCGCGGAGCAGGATGGAGTCCCTGTGTGCCAGTGGATACCGACACTTTTGAAGTGGCCACGGTGGCACAGACACTCATAAGGAGGAATGAGACAGTCAGGACGTTGGGCAGTGCCAAGAGTTAACAGTCTGGAGGAGGGAGCTGGGGAGCCAGCGACAGACACTAAGGAGAGGCAGGTCCAGGTGCAAGGGGGGAGTTGGCCACGAGTGGGCCCAAGTGAAAGGAGGAGAGGGTGTTGCGGAGGGGGCCGCTTACAAGGTCACCCTCCACGGAGAGGTCAAGCAAGAGGCGAAGCAGTGCAGCAGGGCTCTCAGTGGCTTCTGGGAGAGCTGCTTCAGAGGCCGGGAGTGGAGAGTGTGGCTGTGCCATATCGCCTCACGAAGGAGGCATGAAAGAAGGAAGTATGTAGGGAGCAAGGTTCAGTCATGAAGATGATGCAGGCCCCTGGCTCCAACGTGCAGGAACGTGGGGATGGGGTCACCTTCACTCTAGAGCAGGGATCAGTAGACTACGACCCTTGGGCCAAAGCCAAAGCTTTTAATTTAATTTAATTTGAGACAGAGCCTCATTGTGTTGCCCAGACTGGAGTGTAGTGGTGAAATCATAGCTCAATGCAGCTTTGACCTCCTGAGCTCAGGAGATCCTTCCACTTCAGCCTCCCGAGTAGCTGGAACTACAGGCACATGACACCACTTCCGGCTAATTTTGTGACGTTTTGGAGAGATGAGGTCTTGCTATGTTGTCCAGGCTGGTCTCAAACTCCTGGGCTCAAGCAATCCTCCTGCTCAGCTTCTCAAAGTGCTGGGATTAAAGCACCACCACGCCTGGCCCTGTAAATAAAGTTTTATCAGAACTCATCCATGCTCCTTCACTTATATATTCTTTATGACTTCTTTTGTGCTCCAGTGGCAGAGGTGAGGAGTTGCTAAGCTCAAAATATTTACTTTCTGGTCCTCTGCAGAATGTTAGTCGATCCCCACTCTGAAAGGCCATGAGGGGAATGATGATCTCAGAGGAGTGATTCTGGCAGCACCAGGAGGCAAGGGACGTTCTTACAGTTGTGTACATATGCCTGTCTGCTATGGAAATGTGATCTGTACTAGCTCATTCTAAGTTCATGCTGTTAAAGTTGAATCTTGAAAGCAAAAGTAGGAGATGAAGTCTCCGTTGGAGACTTTTTAATGAACAGATCTTACAATGTAAGCTAGATAGTAACTCATATTTGAAATGGTGACACTGAACCAGTGTCCCTCTTCAGCATGGCTTTTAAATAATCAAAGATCAAATCCCATTTAGTCTGTTTTTTAATTAAGTGAATTTTTTGTGTGTGTGCTCGAATTCCTTGGAGACTCCTCTGGCATCTTTATAGCTCTGTGAACTAGAAAACCCATTTTACTATTGTGGTGCATCACTGAAAGAGTAATGTGACTGGGAATTCAGTTGCTGGATTATATTCATTTTATTTTTTTAATTACCCTGTTTCCTGAGGAAACAGTTTTAGGGAAAGAAGCATGAATTGGAATATGTGTCCCGATCAGCTGCCGTGTCTGCTTTGTTTTAGATAACCAGCAAAAGCAAGGAGTCCATATGGGAGTTCATCAAGAGTTTGCTGGACGCCTGGTCAGGCTGGGTGGTGATGCTGCTCATTGGTCTGCTGGCGGGTACGTGACAGGCATGCGGTACTCTCCCCGGGATGCTGGAGGTGCCCCCTCCCCGAGACACTGGCCCTGTGGGATGATACCGGGGAGATGGAGTGTGCCTCTTTTATCCACATGTGAGGGATTGGTTAGCTGAAGTATCTAAGAGCAAAATACACAGCCATATATTTAACCCAAAATCTGTCATCGATAAGGCACGCCCAAGGCATAAGCCTAAGCCCGAGATCTGGAGAGCTGGAGTGACAGAGCTGCTTTGCTTAGTATAAAGGTTTAGTGTCACAGTGGAGCATCCTGAAAGCACGCTTTTTATCTGCTATTGTACTTGGCTGTGGAGACGGCAACAAAATACCGGACCATTTTGATTTTCAATAATAAAACACCATATGAGATTTACTACTACTGGCAGGCCTTGGGATGAACTTCTCGCAGCACCCAAATCATGCTAGACACCCAGGGGCCTCCCTGAGGGCCAGTGTCACACTGTTCTGACCCTCAGGGACCTTGCATCCTTCTTTTTTAAAACCCCAGCACCATATTGCAAGAAGTAGGTGTTTCTGGAGTAAATTGATGAATATCTGGAGGGGAAACCTGTCTTTTGAATATCAAGCAACTGACTCTTCTTGGAGATTGTTTCCTGAAACGTACTTCCTTTTAGGAGAATGTGAAGTTTAATGTCTAAGAATAAAAAATTGGAGCATGCTAAAGAGGTCCCCTTAATAAAAGCCCCTACATGTACTAATGTAATATTTATGTTTAGAGAAGTGATCAGGAAATTGACTAGGATATCTATCTATCTATCTATCTATCTATCTATCTATCTATCTATCTACCTATCTACCTATGACAGAACAGTAATGGAGCACAGATATAATTTTGTGACCACAGGGGTTTCAATCTTTAGGTGATCTTTCATTTATTCCATAGACAATTGTAAAGGAACTTGGTTGCCGGGAAAGGGCTCCATGTGCCTCACTTGCCTCGGTATCTCATTAAGAGCCAAGATAAATGCTTGCAGGGGAAGTCCTTTCCTACTAATTGCAGAGGCTGACTGTCCATTTCTCTAAGTCTGTCTGTCCTCCCCTAGTGTCATTTCTCAGCATAGATGGAGAGCAACCAGGGCAGGGACTTAGACTTCATTGACACGAGGTGTTTGGCCATCAATCTAGTTAAAAAATTTTTTTTTAGGTAAAGTATACATCTATAATTTACCATCTTTGTCATTTTAAGTGTACCGTTTGGTGGTAATAAACGCTTTCATATTCTTTTTTCCTTTTTCACCCCCGTTACCCCCTTCCAGTCCTATGGTAACCACCAATCTACTTACTCTAAACCTCCAGGAGATCCACCTTTTTAGCTCTCACATATGAGTGGGAACATGCAATATTTGTCCTTCTGTGTCTGGTTTATTTCACTTCACATAATTGACTGCTTCTATGAAGACCCTCGAAGGTGGGCAGGGTGGGAGTTTGATACGAATTTTGATGTTCTTATTTAGAATAGACTTATAAAATCTCACCATGTATCATTGTTCTTGGCTTCCAGGAAGGAGAAATAGGGCAAATGAAGAAACCCGGAATAGAGGTTCTGATGTTTCCCGGAGTGAACAGCACAGATTTATTGACTAATATAGGAGCCTGACTGGGCTGTCTTTAATTTTATTTGAACAGCTGGCTTCACTATCAGCTGGATTTCCGTAGGCTTTTTCAGGGGGAATCACCTGGGGAATTAAAAAAAAGACTTCATCTATCCATCTATATCTATCCTATTCTACCCTTCTATCATCTATCTAATCTATTATCTCTCTCTCTCTATTTCTCTCTCTCTCATCTCCCTGTCTCCCTATCATCTGTCATCTATCTCTCTCTGTCTATACTGCTGCCGAATTTCACTTAAATAGTGTCTCTAGAGAGGACCCTTGGCATTAAGTAAAGTGCCCTCCCCCCGTGATTGTACTGTGCAGCCAGGGTTGTGTGCCGCCGGGGAAAGGAAAGTCCATGGGCACGTCAGTAAGTAGTTGAATGCGTGGAGACCAAGAATGGGATGATGCTGAACAGGAAAGGGGCTCCAGTGTTCTTTTGATCTGGATGCATCTTGAAGGGAAAGCCAGCGAGCCGTGCCCCATTCACTTTCCTTTCCTCGTTGAACTAATGGCGGAGAGGATACGAGGTCCCCCTTCCTGGCGGGCGGTCCCTTCAGGGGCACATGGCCATCATATTCCAATGCCCTTCATGGAGACGCCTAGCAGCTCCTTGGCAGGGCGTTTGTCAGAAGTCGCCACTGGGTGTCGCTGTGAGACCACAGAACAAAGTCGAGGCCCGACCACAGCAGTCAGAGCCAAAATCAGCGAGGAAGATTGGGTGCGCCATAGTGGGATTGTGAATGACGACTGAGTCATGACGGAATTCGGGGTGATCTTCGTGTCTTTCCCCTGGATAGCTGCAGGACCCCCTCCTAACCTTCTTCAAATGTTTGTTCAAATGCCATCTAACATTTGAGGCATTCCCTGATCACCTACTCTAAAATTACATCTCTCCACATTATGCTAAGTAAAATAAGCCAGGCACAGAAAGACAAACACAGCTTGATCTCATTGTTTGTGGAGTCTAGAAAAGCCAATCTTATAGAAGCAGAGTAGAAAGGTGGCTAGCTGGGGCTGGTAGGGGCGGGGAGGGATGGGAAAGGGAAGATGTTGAGGAGAGAGTCTGTTTCAGTCAGACTGGAGGAATAAATTTTAGTGAGCAATTGCATTACCTGGTGACCACAGTTAGTAGTCATGTATTGTATATTTCAAACTTGCAAAAATAGATTTGTAACATTCCCACCCCAAAAATTATAAATTGGAGTGGCGGTGATATGTTAAGAAGTTTGACTGAATCTTTCCATAATGTATACATCAATCAAAACATAACATTGTACCCCATAAAGATATTGTACCCCATTGTACCCCATAAATACATTGTACCCCATAAATTCACAGTTATTATCTGTTAAGTTTTAAGAAGTTTAAAAATCAAGATAAGGACCCCTCTGCTTTTGTTTTTCTTATTGATTGTTCTAAATTTGACATTACCAGGCTCTTTGGAAAGACTTCATGAAATGCCAATTTTGACTGTTCCCGTTTGCTGTTGCTAGGGGGCAGTGTTTCCTCAGCTGACTCGGAGGACTAGCGCTAGGCCCAGCCGAGTGTTCGTGATTTCATAAGCCGGGGAAAATACTTGAGCATGTATGATTTCTTTTCATTGGGTTTCAGTTTCCAACTTTAAATCAGGAAATAGTTTTCACCATTTCACAAAGTATGTGCAATTCAAAACGTCGTGTTGTACGTGATAAAAATATACGATATCTAGAGCCGGCTCGGTGGCTCAGCCTGTAATCCCGCGCCTTTAGTAGGCTGAGGTGAGTGGATTGCCTGAGCCCGCGGGTTTGAGACCCGCCTGGGCAGCGAGACCCCTCCTCTCTACAATAAATCAAAAAATCAGCCGAGTGTGGTAGCGCGCGCCTGTATTTCTGGCTACTCAGAAAGCTGAGGCAGAAGGATCACCGGAGCCCAGCAGGTCGAGGCTGCGGTGGCTGGGAGCGGCCACTGCACTCCAGTCTGGGTGCACTCCAGTCTGGGCGACCAAGTGAGACTCCAACTCAAAAAAAAAAAAACAAACAAACAAACCGATATCTAGACTTACACCTTTTAATGGAGCCTCTAATGTACCTACTTATTTTGTCCAGTGTCTTTTGCCCCCTGCAAGGTTCAGTTCCACAAAGGCAGGGACTCTGGTCTGCTCTGTTCACTGCAGTGTCCTCAGGGCACAAACTGGTAACTGACACGTGGTAAGTACGTGCTCAGTAAATATCTCTTGAATGAATGGACCTGAGTTTTCTGAGTTTTTCATTCATTTGTTTATTGCACTCATTCATTCAACAAGGATATCTAGTTCCGGCTATGTACTTGACATGGGTGCAACAATGGATAAGGCAGATAGGGTCTCTGTCCATTTAGAGAGGATGCATAAACATGTGGCATGAAAGCCAGAAAATGAAACCATTTTTTCCCACAACTTATAGACTAGTGGAAGTACAAACAGGTATATCTAGTGGTGCTATTAGGATATGAGTGGTATGATGAGGGGGGAAGGGCAAGCAGCTTCAGGAAAGCCTGGGAGGTATAGTCAGCCCAGGCTTGGAAAATCAAGGAAGCCTTCCTGAAGGTGGTAATATAAATGCTGGAGTCTGAAAGATAAGTAGGAGATTGCCTGAAGGAGAGGGTAGTGCTTGCTGAGATGGTGTGAAAGGAGAGCTTGGCACATTCCAGGAATGTGGAGGGGCAGGGTGTGGGGGGTTAGTGAGGCAAAAAGATGAAGCTGGCGAGATATGAGGGGCAGCTGTAAGGGTCGGCAGCATGGAGAAGCCACGGACAGGGCAAGACTGGGGCCAAAGACCAGAGAGGAGGCTCCTGCAGCAGCCCGGCTGGCAATGATTCCAAAATGGTGGTCTGAATGGCAGCCTACGTAGTGGGGAGGGGAGTAGTGGGATCACTCAAGAGAGATTTCAGAGGTGGAGTTGCTGGGATGTGAGGATCACCTGGAAGGGGCCTGCTTACCCAGGCTTACAGTTTGCACAGAACTGTGCTTGGTTGGTGAACTCTTCCTCAGCTGGGACAAGGCTGAGGCTAGGAGGAACATGCTTTAGTTCAGTGTTGGATGCAGTGAGTTGGAGTGGAGACACACAGGAGAACCAGGAAGGCAAATAGACTTATGTCCTTGGACATCTCCTCTTTATTGTCTTTGACTGTGTGAGACTGTTACAAAGGTTTGAGAGGGTGAGTCCACAAGAATGTACCATGATTGATTAGTAATGTCTGCCATGAGTGTGTCAAAAGGGTTGTGAAGGCAAATCCATTGGTGTGTGTTGTGGACTATTGGTGATGTCTGACATGAGCATTGGTGGCTGGTGGCTGGGCTCTGTATTGATTGACCCTGCAGTAGGCAGGGGGTTCTATAATATGTGCCCAGGAGAGGCACAGCTCGTCTCAGTGGCAAATAGAAGGATGTGAATAAGGTTTCCAGGGTTGAGAACATAATGTGAAAAGAGAAAGAGTTAAGGGTCAAGCTTTGAGGAAAGGCACCTTTTAGAAGTTGAGGAGAGGAGTAGGAAAGATTGGAAAGAGAGAAAACCAGAGAGCTAGTAGGAAACCAGGAGGATATGATGTAGAAGCCAAAGGAAGAGGTGTTTCTAGAAGGATAGTTTGGTCAGAAGAGTCAAATGATACTGAGAGGTCCAGAACTGGGGTCAGCAAACTTTTCCATAAAGGGCCAGAGAGTAAATATTTTCAGTTCTGTGGACTGTGTGATTTCTGCCTCGACTATCCAGTTGTGTCACTGTAGCATGAAAGCAGCCACATACCACATGTAACACGTTTATTACAAAGACTGTTGTGGGCTGGATTTGGCCCACAGGCTGTAGTTTGCTGATCCTATTCTGAAGGGTTGGGACTGAGCCAAGACCATTGCCCTTAGCTACACGGGAGTCTCCTGGTGGATGGTGGGGGTGGACTGGGCCAAGGGGCTGTGAGGAGGAGGAGAGAGACAGGATGGAGGCTGAAGGGGAAAGTGGGACCAGGGAGGGTTTTGTTTTTATGCTTACACGCTGATGGGAAGGAGCCATCAGAGCAGAAGACGTTGAAGGTACAGGAGAAAGGGAAATTGGAAGAATGAGACCCTGAGGACGAAGGATATCTCCAGCTGAGGTGAGCTGATTCTAATGTAACCACAGGAGGAAGGGAGGGCGAGCGCTGATGAGGGGTATGGATGCCTTTCAGGCTGTGGATGTGGAACCAGTACTGTAATGAGGATCCAGTATAAAGTCTCAAAAATTGAGATGCCCCAAAGCATTCCCTGTCTTTGTAAGAGACTAGAATGAATTATTTTGGAAAGGGACCCAAGGCAGACTTTTGTGGTCCACCCAACTGCACATTCTATTTTATCTCACTTCTGTTGAATTTTAAAGCAGCTGTACCACATGTACTCACTCATAAGTGGACCCTGAACATTTATCATAATACGATAAGAAAGGGACTGGCAGCAGTGGGACACTGCCAGGGGCAGGGGAGGGACACATAACATGAATAAGGGCTCCTGGTCTCAAACCAGGCGAAGTGGGCACCAAAGGAAGGCCCAAACTTTACCTGTACAATGACCACTTATGCAACTAACCCTGAATTGTACTCTATATCTGTAAAATAAAAAAAGTAATTATTTATTTAGGTAGTAAAAATATAATCCTTTATCCGTAATTTAAAAAATATATAAAACTCTAATAAATAGGGTTTTCCCGAGTTTAGTTCCCATTTGGTAGTAAAATCTTACTCATTCATGATATGAAGCTGTCATAGTCATCATGTGTCCATTTTGTTTGTTATCTTGTTTCCATGAGAGATTTTAATGTGAGTGAGTGAGTAGGATCCTGCTCCAGAACCTGCCCTAGACTATATCTTTTATGGTGTATATATCCTGTTTCAAAAATTTGGAAATGGAAGAATTCTGAAAGTTTCTAGGCCTCAGTGCTATGAGATCAGAGTGTAAATCTACGACTCTCTCCGACCTGACTTGAGCCACAGAGCCCTTTGCATCTGTCTTTGGGCTGGTGCTGCCTCAAGTGACTGCAAAGTTAGTAAACAAAGCTTCCTCTGTACGTGACTGTCCCATGTCAAGTGCATGGCCTGCTCTGGTGTCCGGGCCTTCATTACGTGACTGCCATGTTGTACATTCTCATTCTCATTGCATCATAGGGCCATTCCTCTTAGTGACTTGTGCTGCTTCTTCTAGGCACCTTGGCTGGGGTCATCGATCTCGCCGTCGACTGGATGACAGATCTGAAGGAGGGGGTCTGCCTGTCTGCCTTTTGGTACAGCCATGAGCAGTGCTGCTGGACTTCCAATGAGACCACCTTTGAGGACAGGGACAAGTGTCCCCTGTGGCAGAAATGGTCGGAGCTGCTGGTAAATCAGTCAGAGGTGGGTGTTTGGGTAGGGTTCTGGCTGGGGACTCCTGCATTCCACACATGCTTTGGAATGCTGCTGGGCAACGTGTGAATGTCTATGACTTCACCTTCAAGTGTCTGCTCTGGTAATAGAAAGTCCATGACTTGCCACTAGTATGACTTACTTTTTCTAGCTCTCATGCTACCACACAAACTTCACTTGCAAAACCTTTTCCCATTGTTTCATGAGCACAGATATATGCACTTTTCAAAGTCTCATGTTTAACCTCTTCCTCCCTTCCTTCCTTCCAGTCATTATCAAAAGTAGTTTATTGATCGTGCTGAAGAAATAGGGTTGATTTTTATACCTTCTAATGGAGGAAAAAAGATAAGTTATCCTTTAAAAAAACGCAACAGCTTTAGTGAGATACAATTCAATTCACAGTTCATATGGTTTACCCATTTAAAGCGTACATTTCAGTGGCTTTTAGTGCATTCACAAAGTTGTGCAACCATCACAACAGTCTAGTTTTAGAACTTTTTTTTTTGAGTCAGAGTCTCACTTTGTCACCTAGGCTGGAGTGGTATGCTCATGGTTACTACAACCTTGACCTGCTGGTCTCAGGCAATCCTTCCACCTCAGCCTTCGAAGTAACTGGGACTACATGCACATACCACCATGCCTGGCTAATTTTTTTGATTTATTTTTAGAGACAAGGTCTCGTCAAATTGTCCAGGCTGGTCTTGAACCTCTGGGCTCAGGCAGTCCTCTTGCCTCTGCCTCCCAAAGTGCTGGGATTACAGTTGTGAGCCACCACACCCGGCCTAGAACAGTTTTATCCCTCCTATTCATAGTCACTCCCATGTCCCCCTCACCACCAGCTCTAAGCAACTGCTAATCTACTTTTTGTCTCTATAGATTTACCTCTTCTGGATATTTCATATAAATGAAAGAATCCACTGTGGAGACTTTGTGTCTGGCTTTCACGTAGCATCATGTTTTCCAGGTCTCCTCATGTTGTAGCAAGAATCAGTACTTTGTTATTTTTTTGTGGTCAAATCATATTCTAGTATATGGATATAGTACATTTTATTTATCCATTCACAGTTGCATCCATTCCTTGGCTATTGTGAATGATTTTGCGATGAACATTTATTTGTGTACAAGCTTTTGTGTGGACATAGTTTTCAGTTTTCTTGGGTAGATATCTAGGAGTAGAATTGCTGAGTCAGATGGGAACTCTGTGTTTACCTTTTTGAGGCACTACCAGACTGTTTTCCAAAGTGGCTACATCATTTTACATTTCTACCAGCAGTGTATGAGAGTTCCAATTTGTTCACCTGCCTGCTAACACTTGTTATTATCTGCATTTGATTCTAGCTATCCTAATGGGCGTGAAGTGGTTTAAGCTTTCATCTCATTTTCGTTTCAGTTTTCATCTTCCATTGCATTTTATGAGCATATTACAGAGGCTGTTCTGGGCCTTCTATGAAGAGAGTGTCCCAGACACAGGAGATATAGTGGTGAGCCACAGACACAGTGCTTGCCTTCATGGCATTTAAGAGCTTCAGATCTTTGTAAAAATCTTAGCTCAGGAAAGGGTTAACTTCTACCCAAATTCAGTGGTTACCATCTATGGGCAAGAGGGGGAGCTGGGTTGCCAATCTTCACATTAGGGGTAATGTGAGGATCGTTCAAGCTAGAACTATGCTTGGGAGATATATGTAATCTGTTTATACATCTCCTTTCTCCCCCTTTTTTTTTGTTTGCCTGACTGACTTACCACAGCTGAAGACATTTGGAATGCGCTTTGCCATCTTGTTAAACCTCTTTCTCAGTGGAACTGAAAATTAATTCCTTCAAATCTCAGAAGTAGACAGGGATCTTGAAATCTCACACGTTCTCAGTGCTCTCCATTACTTCCAACAAGAAATTCTCTACTGGGGTTGATGGGAGTGGGCAGGCAGACTTGGCTGTGCGCCATCTTTTCTTTCTTCTCTCCTACTTGCAATGTGTGTTTTGGGAAAATATGGCCATCCATCTTTTCAACTGTTTTTAAGATTTATACTTTGATTCAAAGAATTACTGTTAGTAAGAGTGAGAAGTTATTTTTAGCCTCCAAAAATGTACATATTTAAGTGGGTGAAAGGTATTGCTCAGTCTGATTTCTCACCACGTAGGGTGTGAATATATGTGCTTGTAAAGGCCAGAGCAGTCTCCTGGAACGTGTTTTTGCATTTAATAGGCACACATGTGGCTGTGTCCACGGCCTGACTTGTAGGCGACCTCCCTTTCCTTCCCCCGCTCACTTGAGTAATCCAGATGGTGGCAAGAAGCTGAGGCCTGGAGAAATGTGGTCGCCACTCAGCAGACCAGGTCCTTGACCTAAAAGACCCCAGACTGTATGTTTGGTTCAGAAAACGTTCCCCACACATCAGATAATTTGGAATAAATAGTTCAATGAATTATTCTAAAGGAGGTGATCAAGTTTTTCTCCTCTAACAGTGCCTCTCAAATGTTAGCATACATTTGAGAACTCAGAACCTTCTGGAAGGCTTGTTAAAACATATTTAGCTGGGCCCTACCCCAGAGTGTCTGATTCAGCAGCTCTTGGTGAGTCCTGAGATTCTGCATTTCTGATAAGCTCCCAGGTGATGCTGATGCTGCTGGTCCATGGACCACACTTTGAGTAGCAGTTTTCTAAAATATACTTCCGACCCTATTTACTGGCAGCACGGGGGCTGGCTGCGGTGTGGGTGGGGCCTTAATGAAAGCCAAGAGAGACCAATCCATCACAGACGAGACAAAACACATCTGCCATCGTCTTGAAGGTGGAATTTTCTGTGTCACACCTTTCATTAACTCTAGTGCAAGTGGTGATTAAAACCAATCATCATCCACGGTTTCCATTACTACGGAGATTTCACCCAGTAGAAGGTGGGCGTAAACAGCTCCTGAAGAAACAGCTGGTGCTCTGTTTGTGTGTGCTGACTGTAGCAATAGCAACAGCTGATAAACCAACACTGGCCATTTCGTTTACACGGGACAAGGACCAAACCTGCCCAATCCCTTCAAAGCTTTCGCTGTCATGCTGGAGGGAGTGGGGTCGGGTCTGCTTTCAGGTCTGCCATGGCTAATGTTTCCTTTCTTGTTTTGTGTCCATTGTCTAGGGTGCCAGTGCTTACATTCTGAATTACTTAATGTATATCCTGTGGGCGCTGCTGTTTGCGTTTTTGGCCGTCTCCCTGGTGCGTGTATTCGCGCCATACGCCTGTGGCTCTGGTATACCAGAGGTGAGTCATGGCTGGATTTCTCTTGTACCAATAATATGAATAGCAAATCCTTCTGTAGCGTTATTGTGCCATGCACAGTTCTAAGCACTTTACATCGATTAGCTTGTTTCGTCTTCACAATAAGATTAAAGCTCAGAGAGGTTAAGTAACTTGCCCAAGATAACCGAGCTGATAACTCTGAGTTGAACCCAGCAGTTTGACTTCAGGATTTATACTCTATATTCAGGACTTTGGCTCTGTTGCTTCTCAGAAGATTACCTTTGTGAGCCAGTCACAACTCCTAAAGCCTGGGAAATCAGAGTTCATTAACCTCACACATAAACGTGGCATTATAATAACTCATAAGTGCATCTGTGATGCCATGCGAAAAAGACAATAGTGCAGGCTTATTGCTGAGAAAGCTTGCTGATGATTAAACTCCCTTGTCATGTTTTGCTCTTCTGGTGACAGGGTAATAGCAATCTTTACAAAACTCAATTTCTTTTTTAGTGCATGCACTGCGAATGTACCTCTGTGAATTTAGAGCTCTTATGGTTTTCAGCACTTTTATGTAACCAAAGTATGAGAGGAGCGACCCCATCGATCAAGGGGGAATGCCTGAGACCAAACTTAAAACCTAGGAGGACCTACTGGGTAGAATAACAATAATTGAGCTGATTCCTGAACAGCCTAGATAGTAACAATTTTAGCTGGAAGTCATTTTAAAAGTTCTGGTATTATCACTGTAATCCTGCAGTTCAGTTCTCCTTTGGGTTGGTGTCTTCACAATGCCCACAGGCAGTCAGCTAGTGAATTTGAAGATGCAGTTGTGGTCGAGTATGGCAGTAAATCCACACTTACGTAGGTGCCCTCTAACCCCGACTCTGATCCAGGCAGTTCACAGAAAGGGAGTAATTAAAAGATGGTCAAAGGCAAAATTCAATATGGTCATTTTTTTCAGGAAAGAGAAAAAAAGTCTTAATATGTCATGCTAAATATTTGATGGCTTGTGTTAACATATTGCTTCAGGAACCTGAAAGACAAGCGGTGTAACCATCCCATTTTCTCAGTGCAGCCAATTCTGCTATAATGCTGTCTGCATTCCTAAAATTCACCATGTCAAGCAAAATTGCACAATAAACACAGGGCTTCTGGGGAACATGGGTTAGGGACATGACACACAAAAACTTCCATCAGCGACACATCTGAAAAAGACAGGCACCTAATAAAAACAGTGGCACAGTTTTACACATTCCATGGCTAAGAAATACATAAATTCCACAACAAATATGTCACTTCTTGGGAATAACTTGAAGTTTGCGTGTGGAAGTGGAAGTCAGAAGGGCTGCCACTTGTGGGCTTCTGTGAAGGGTAGATGGAGATCAGAGGAGAGTCATGACAGCACATGTGGACAGGTGGATGTTTGGGGCATGTGTGTGTGTTTTGTGTTTTCCTACATGTCTTGACTCCACTTGGTACGGTTTTCTGCATTCACCTGGTATTTCTCCTGGAGGAAATGCGCATAAACAGACACAAAATTTGCTTTAAGTTCCAATTCCTCCCCAGTGTGTGTATATATATATAAAATTGGAACACATTTGCATTTTCAACATAGCGTTCTAGCGGAGCTGACTGTTTTTTATTTGATATCTAAAGACTCAAGCACCCTGGACAATACAAAGAAGAGATCATTAGTGGTGTCTCTATTTGTGATCCTACTGTCCAATAGTTGGCATTTCTGACTCAAGCATTTTCAAAATAAGGAGATGGCCAATGGGGCATGGTGAACAATAGAAAACAGCAGTAAAGGCATGCCGGACTTTTCCATCCCTTCCTTCCAAGAACTGGAGATGGTGGCTCAACTTGGGACCTTATAGACAGACAGGGAGCTCAAATGTGAACTCTGTCTTTGAGGGCTTGGTTCGACTTTGTCATTGTCCAAAGCAGGCATCTTTCTGGGTGGCAGCTGAGCTCAAGAGGAGCATTTATGTTTCTTTGTGACAAAAGTACAAGGGAGACACATTGGTGTGGATGAAACTAAAAAACATGATGCCAATTAAAAAAAGAAAGTTGAAGAGAATACATAAAGTATGATTCTATTGATACACAGTCCATAAACAGCCCAAATGAAGCAACACATGTTCAAACTAAAAAAAGGCAAAGAAATGATTGGAAGTGGTGAGGAGAAGGAGGAAATTTCCATTGGGGAGGCCAATATAGGACTTTCAAGGGTAGCCACTCTTCTAGTCCTTAAACCTGGTAGTGGGCACATGGGTGCTTGTTTGATTAATATTCTTTTAACCACCAGGCACAATGGCTCACTCCTGTAATCCCAGAATTTTGGAAGCCAAGGTGAGAGGATTGCTTGAGGTCAGGAGTTTGAGACCAGCTTGGGCAACATAGCGAGATCCCTGTCTCCCCAAAAATAAAAAAAAAAAAAATTAGCTGGGCGTGGTGGTATGCCTGTAGTGCCAGCTACTTGGGAGGTTGTGGTAGGGGAATCGCGTGAGCCCAGGAATTTGAGTTTGCGGTGAGCTATGATCGCTCCATTGTACTCCAACCTGGGCAACAGAGTATTTATCTCTAATAAAAAAAGAAAATTTCTTTTAACCACCTGCAACTACATAATAAATTCATTTCTCTATTTGCAAAACAGTCCATAACAATCTTTTAAAGTATCAGGACCCAAATGGAAGTTCTATAATTACATTTGGTTATTATGCCTTAGCAGTAGTGAAGTTCTCACTGTTATTATAGTAGAGCTCGAAGTTCTTAACCTAAGAATTCAGTGCCGACTGCAGTTCTTGGCGGAAAGGAGCAGAGTAAAAAAATACATAAAATAATAATTAATGGATAAAAGGAACCTCCTCCCGGTCAAAACCCAACTAAATATGGAAACTGACTTCAGTTGAGACCTGAAACTGTTCACCTTCATTCTAGCAATGATACCAACTGAGTTATTTAGAAGATATACCTCTGTCTGGGACAATCTGCTATAAGTTGTTACATGTCACACCATGGAAGAATGAACTTTTAATGCAGCGCACCTATGTACGTTTTAAAATTTACTCATCCTCCCCAGCATTTGTTTCCAAAACATTTTGGATACTTAGGATGAAAGTTCTTTTGGAAACTTTTTTTTTGAGTCGGGATCTCATTCTGTCACCCAGGTTGGAATGCTGTGGCACGATCATGACTCACCATAGCCTCTAACTCCTGGGCTCAGGTGATCCTTCTGCCTCAGACTCTCTAGTAGCTGGGACTACAGGCAGGTGCCACTATGCCCGGCTAATTTTTTTGATTTCTTTGTAGAGACAAGATCTTGCTCTGTTGCCCAGGCTGGTCTCGAATTCCTGGGCTCAAACAATCCTCCTGCCTTAGCCTCCCAAAGTACTAGGATTACAGGTGTGAGCCACTGCACCCGGCTGAAACATTTTTAAAAAATGTAAATTTAGAGACTTCTTTTCTGCGTAAGAAATGCTCCATATAAGTTCTATAAAACACATTTAAAAGTGAATACTCATAGCTTCTTGGACTTGGGAATTCAGAGACAATGGGATGAGGGTGTCCTCTTTCTCCTTCTGTTTGCTTTATTAGTAGAACCACTGCACTGTCAACTATGTAAGAAATCACATCCTCTCAGAACTTACTCTGTGTTGGTGTTTCAGTTCATTACAGTACATGAACACTCTCACAAATATTTATTTACCAGGAAGGGTTCTGGTTTTCAAGTTAACACCAAGCCACAAATCCACCGCAATACATCTCGTTAAAACCCTGCTTGCTTTAGTTGCTATGAATACAAATTAAAGCAAATGATTGGATTTTGGCATCTACTGGGAATGAATTTGCCTTCTTTAGTTCCTTAATTTGATCATGAGATTTTTGTAAAATCATTTTAGAGAATTACACAATACCTATTACATTGTTCAATTCACCACATGTCATGGCTGGCAAAATCTCAGGTAATTTAGATGCTTGTAATTTTCTAAATGGTATTGCGCTTTTAAACTATACCCTGGGGTTCAAATTTACATTAACTAACTGTCAAAAAATTATAGATAATTTTATTCAAGGCAACACAAAAGGGCAGGATTGTGGCAGGCATAATAAAACATCCTTTAAATAAAGGGATCTGAGGTCCCAGCGTAGTCTCAATTAGGCTAACTACCATGAGTTAAGGATGGATTTAACCACCACTAGTTTGTCTGTCATTAGTTAAAGGCTAGTTCAAGAAACACCATCTGACTATATAGCTCAGAGACCTCCCGCATGTGCTGTAGGAAGGAGCTCATTGAGTCCTTCGGTAACACACACATACACTTGAATTAGCTCACTTCATGACCCACCCAAATCACCAAAGGTGACATGATGCTCAATAGAAGGCATTGATGAAAGAATAAACAGTGTTTCAGGGCCATCCCTTAAATGCTGTTTTGAGAAATTAGGAATATCTGTGTTACTCTTCTCAGGAATGGAACAGGGATCTCCACCTGGGCTGCATTTTGCAATCACCTGGGGAGGCTGTAAAACTCCTCATACCCTGGATGTACCTCAGATCAATGACATCACATCTCTGGGGGGTGGGGGAGAACCAGTCGCAATACTTTCTATTTCCCCAGGTGAATCTGATGAGTGCCAAGGTTGAGAAGGACCGTAGTAGCTACTTGAGAACCTGATTGCTTGGCAGGGCAGTGCCCACCAAGAGGCATTTTGAAGTTATGTAAATGGCATTGACAAGAGATAATATTGTCCATTATGTATTACATAATGAGAAAACAGAAATTGACCACGAATTTCATTTATTCATTCGATGTCTAATTAATCTATGCTTACAGGCTTGTAAGTTGCTAGCTCAACAGTAAACATTCACTCCATTTTAGCCAATTGGGGAAGTGGTTGGAGGTAGAAAAGTTATTTATATATATGATGCTTCTGTATCCAAAAGAACACCATTCTGGGGGAGAGAACCTCAGTATATGAAGTTAATCACTGAGATTGGCACCCAGTTGGATAATAAAAGCACTAGGCAAGGACTCAAGTGAACCTTTAGGAAGAAAGCCATTATTTGGCATTTACAAAATGGAGTAGGTCTGAAAACGGAGCAAGACAACTCTCCCTGCGGTCAAAGTCCTTTTCAATACAATAGGGTAGGATTCCATGGGACAGATGCAGTTGTCATGGATTGAATCATCTTTACATCCCCTAAAGGCGAGTTAATAGGATGTTGAACATCTTCTTCATTTTCTAACATTGTATCAAGAATATTTTCATACATACAGAAAAGTTGAAATAATTGGGTAGTAAACACCTATTTATTCATCGCCTTCTGCAGGTGTTGGCAGACTTTTTTTTTATAAAGGAAAGAGAGTCAATATTTTAGACCTTGAAGGGTAAGAGGTAAAATGGAGCAACTACTCTCACTAAAAGGCTAATAGTTTTTTTTTTTAAAAACATGTTACTTTAAACAATGTTAAATCCATTCTTAGCTCATGGTTCATACAAAGATAGGCAGTGGGCCAGGTTTAACCCATGGGCCATAGTTTAACAATCCCTGACATTTTGTTCATGCTTCCACAGTTGGCTAAAATGGAATGAATGTTTACTGCTGAGCTAGCAACTTACAAGCCTATAAGCATATTAATTAGACACCAGGTGAATCAGTCAATGAAATTCGTAGTCAATTTCTGTTTTTCCATTATGTAATACATAATGGGACAATTATAGAATACAAAATGTTATCTGTTGTCAGGGCTATTCACATTTTCAATTGACATTTTGCTCTTGTAAGGGAGGCAGAATTTTACCTCTACTCTTTTAGGGGTTTTCAGTTGGGCCTGGGAATTAAGTTGGTTTAAGACAGATCAATAGAAGTAAGCAAATAAGCACAGAAATTTATTTAATACAAGTTTTATATGACACAGGAGTCCTTATAAGGAAATGAAGATCCGAAGATGTGGTTGGAGCTGAACATTTATATAGAGTTGGACAACGAGGACTAAGTCATGAAAATGTGACAAGGAGCAAGAGCTTTGGCTAAGGGGAGTTAGCTGGGCAGAGAAGTGGCCAGGAAGATGAGGGTCAGTCTAACAAGGTTTGTTTTTACAGGTTTCCTTTAGCCTCAACTTCCTGTCCCTGATAATAAGAATGATATTTTCCTTCTAGTATAGGAAGGGCATCTTTCACATGGGAATTTCACCTCTGCTTTTAAGAAACAGAAGGAAGGTCAGAGTGATCTTCTTGCACCTGCTGTTTTTCAAGTTCCTTTAACTCAAAATAGTCACTTTGCCAGAGTGGATTTGCCATTTTGGGGTGGGTTTTTCTTAATGCCTTTACTCTTTCCACTTTGTCACTTAGCTGGCCAGCTCTCTGTCTCTTTATCCTGGATATCTTTCAAGAGTCAAAAGTTAACAGTTAAAATCAATAGATATATATCTCTTCTCAACACAGCAAAGGGTAATGTGAGCAGGATAAAATGCCATAAATAAAATAAATAAAATGAGACCTTGATAATGACCTAGTCCCTTTATGATCTTTTGGTACTCTAGGAATCCTCAAAATTTACCATACAGTGAATTTAACATTTTCTGTTAACATAATATACAATTATATATTAATATAAAATGACAGATAAATCAGAAATGAAAATGGTCTCTCTCCCATGGGATTTAGCAAATCTCAATTTATAATGTGACTCAGAGGAATTACGGCCATTTTCCTAGCTGTGGATTGAAGCTGTTCATTCCCTCTCATTCTTCTTCCTCTGTTTCAGATAAAGACCATTTTGAGCGGCTTTATCATCAGGGGCTACTTGGGGAAGTGGACCCTGCTAATCAAGACGGTCACCCTGGTGCTGGTAGTGTCCTCCGGCCTGAGCCTTGGGAAAGAAGGGCCGCTGGTGCACGTGGCTTGTTGCTGTGGCAACTTCTTCAGCAGCCTTTTCTCCAAGTACAGCAAGAATGAGGGCAAGAGGCGTGAGGTGGGCCAGCTCAGCTTCCATCTGTGGGCTCTGAAACTTTCTTCTTGAAGCCCCCATTTCCACTTTCATCTACACATGTTTGCACATATTTGTTTTCATGAAAGGCCTTGGAGCTTATGCAGGTCTGTTTGTCTTGTAGGTGCTTTCAGCTGCAGCAGCTGCTGGAGTCTCCGTTGCCTTTGGTGCGCCAATTGGGGGTGTGCTTTTCAGTCTAGAAGAGGTGAGAATGGGCAGTGAGGGAATTCGTGGTCTTGAGTGGCAGGAATATGTGGATGGTTGACGTGGCAGTAAGCTTTCATCTCTCACCCTCTGAGGATTCGAGTAAAGAAGTAGTGAATAAGATTCCTGCAGTTAATTAAGGACCCCAATTTTCACTGTTAAGTTTCAAGTATTGTTTTAAAACTTGCCAATATAGTTTTTTTTTTTTTTGAAGATTTACAGTATCCTTCCTCTTTCTCGTAAGCAGTTTAAACAAACATTTCTGGTTTTGGTAACCCAAATGGATCATTCCAGGGGTTGGCAAACATTTCCTATAAAGGGCTAGGTAGTAAACGTTTCAGGTTTTGTGGGCCATACAATTTCTGTTGCAACTGTTCAACTCTGCTGTTGTAGCATAAAAGTAGCCATAGACAACACGTGTATGAATGGGCATGGCTGTGTTTCTATAGAACTTTCTTTATGGACACTGAAATTTGAATTTTATATAGTTTTCACATGTCACAAACTATTGTTTTTCTTTAAAATATTTCAAATCAAAAGATTTTTTCCCCCACCAATTAAAAATGTAAAAACCACTCTAAACTCACGTGCTATACAAATACGTTCACTGGGCTGGAGTTAACCTGTGGACTGGAGTTTTCCAACCCTTGATCTATTCTCTTGTCTGTAGAATCAAATCCAGAGGTTTATTTGTTTTTAGGAGGGTCTCTGTGCCATGAACAGAATTATGATTAAATTTTTTTATTTCTTTTAAAAACATAGCTCAAACTCACCTTGATTAGTATTCATCCCACTTCTAGACACAGTTATATTCCTTTGTTGGTGCATATTGGTAATATTAAATCCAGGCTGACGGAGTGAGTACATTCACTCTTGGTCTTAGAGTGTACCTTTTGTGCCGAGTGTCAGCAGGTGTCTGCCGACCAAAGGGACCGGGCTCTGAGCAGCTCTTCTCTGGCCAGCCTCTAATTTTCTACTTGTTCATTCCAGGTCAGTTACTACTTTCCCTTGAAGACTCTGTGGAGGTCGTTTTTTGCGGCCCTGGTGGCAGCCTTTACGCTGCGATCCATCAATCCCTTTGGGAATAGCCGCCTTGTTCTGTTTTATGTGGAATACCACACACCCTGGTACATGGCTGAACTCTTCCCCTTCATCCTTCTTGGAGTCTTTGGGGGCTTGTGGGGAACGCTCTTTATCCGCTGCAACATCGCCTGGTGCAGGAGGCGTAAAACCACCAGGCTGGGGAAGTACCCGGTGCTGGAGGTTATCGTGGTGACGGCCATCACTGCCATTATCGCTTACCCCAATCCCTACACGCGCCAGAGCACCAGTGAGCTCATTTCTGAGCTGTTCAATGACTGTGGGGCGCTCGAGTCCTCCCAGCTCTGTGACTACATCAATGACCCCAACATGACCCGGCCTGTGGATGACATTCCGGATCGGCCAGCTGGTGTCGGTGTTTACACGGCTATGTGGCAGCTGGCCCTGGCGCTGATCTTCAAAATCGTTGTTACCATATTTACCTTTGGCATGAAGGTAAGTGAAAGGGAAGGAAGATGGGGTGAGGACCGATGTCCTTCTGGGGATGGTGCCCTACTCTTCAAAATAAAATTGTAATGGAAGAGAAAGGGGAACCGACCTTTCTTGCATGTTCTCATTTGACATTCTCTTATTATTATTTTAAAATTTATATTAGTCAGGGTCTTGCTCTGTCACCCAAGCTGAAGTGGCATGATCACGGGTCACTGGAGTCTTGACTTCCTTGGATAAGGCCATTCTTCTGCCTCAGCCTCCCTAGTAGCTGGGACTACAGGCAAGCACCACCACACCTGGCTAAGTTTTTGATTTTTCTGTAGAGACGAGGTCTTATTATGTTGCCCAGACTGGTCTTGAACTCCTGGGCTCAAGCATTCCTCTCACCTTGGCCTCCTTCATTTGATATTCTTTTAATCAACAGGAAATAATGCATCTAATAAACAACAAGTTTTTGCAATAGAGATTGTAATCCCATTTCCCAACTGTAGAAACTAAGGCTCAGAGACTTTATGTGGCTTGATCAGACCCGCAGCTTATGGGAGACAGAGCAAGATATCAAACCCACTTCATCACATTCCCAGTACAGGTGGGGTAAGCACAGGTTTACTTGCTGGCTGGCTGATACCAGGTGGTGGAAAAAGCCCAGGTTTGGCCCAGTTTGTATTACAACCATACACTGAACATCAGCTGTATCTCAGGCCCTGTGCTAAGTCTGAGGTGACCCAGGGTAGAAACTGTCCTTGAGAGTACATGGCTCTGGGAGTACAAAGTGAGTGTGTCCCCAGTCTGGGTAGTGCTGGGCATGACAGAAGCTCTTTGTACATATCCTCTCTTGATGGGGGTGTCCTCGAGAGCTGTGAATGACAGCACGTACTTTCATTATTCTTGTGTTTAAAGCCACAGAGAGATAACTTTCTTTTGCTGAATGCTGTGTTAAAATCAGTTTAGATACTTTAAAAGCACTTTCTAAAGAGCTTTCTTTCATGGAACCTGGCATTAAACTATTACTGCTTTTAAAAAAAAATTGAGGTAAAACAAAACATAAAATGGATCATTTTAAAGTATACTCTTCAGTGGTATTACATACATTCATGTTGTCAAGCAGCCAACACCTCTCTCTAGTTTCAGAACATTTTCATTTCTCCAAAAGGATATCCCACTCCCGTCAGCAGCCACTCACCATTTTCATCTCCCACCAGTCCCTGGCAACCACTAATCTGCTCTGTCTCTATGGATTTGCCTACTTTGGACACTTCATATAAATGGAATGATATAATATGTGACCATTTGTGATTGGCTTTTTTTCACTTAGCACAGTGTTTTCGAGGTTTGTCCATGTTGTAACGTGCGTTAGTGCTTCATTCCTTTTTATGGCTGAATAATCTTCCATCGTGTGGATAGGCTATATTTTGTTTGTCCACATATCCTTTGATGGATATTTGAGTTGTTTTCATTTTTGGCTATATTAATAGTGCTATTATTGCTTGCTTGAAAAAACTTTTATTGATGAATTTTCACAAAACACACACACTTGTGTAACCAACACTCAGGACGAGAAGCAAAATATTATCCCTTCTCCAGAACCCTCTGTTGTGTTCCATTACCTTTGCTTTCTGTGTGGTATTTCTGTGAATTGTGTTATTTTTAAACAGTCTAAGAAATGGTGTACCTGAGTGTGTAGTGGTCAAACACAAACCTGGATTTGTGCCTTAATAACAAGGATGGGTGGACTTCATTTATAGCCAATTGACTCTTAGTCATCCTCTCCTAGAAAAGGATTTATTTTCATGTCTGAGGGAGGTGTCAGCAGCATCTTTTGGTGCTTGCTGAGAGAAATCTATTTTGAAGTTACAGGGATTTAAGTGACTGTGGAATAAGGACAAGCTCTGAAAGGAACAAGGTCCTAGGGAATGGTCCAGACTCTAGAAATCACACACGAGGAGCCAATCTGAACTTGAATTAGGTTAAATATCTGCTTCCATCCTCAGGTGGCTGATTACCTGGGGTGGACATAAAAGCAGCTGCTGCCAGGATCAGTGGTCACGTGTGATCTCCGTGAACACGGGGAGGCAGGCATATTCTATAGCACACGTGTGATCACTAGACAAACTAAAATGTATTTTCATTCAGCAAAGTAGAGAACACACTAATACCAAGATCTTTTAGTTTACATAGACGGTTTCTTTGCTGCCCCTACACTGGCTTGAAAATATTCAGAATACTTCTTGGAAAATGTACTTTATTAAGAAGAGAGAACTACCTCCCTCACTTCTCTGTCTGACAGGTGTTCAGCCACCACCTATGAGGGAGGGCAGGGAGCCCTTGAAGAGCTTTCTGGAAGATCCAGGACAGCTGCAATGATGCATTCAGCTTCTTTATTTTACCTATAAGCAGTTGGAGGCTCTTCTTTTCCATTTTCATGCTGTGGCTTGACATTTAATTTTAAAAGCCAGTCTGAATGACACGGCAAGGGGAGAGAGAAAGTCGTGTCTCAAGTGACAGATGCTCACTTTGAATGTTATTTGCAGTGGGGCTTATCATTCTTTAATCCACAGCAGGCAAACCAGGCCAGCTTTTGAAGGAGAGGGAATAAAATATAAAATTGCATTCTCTCTAAGTCACAGAAGATATGACTGACTAAGCAGGTCAAATCACTTGTCCCACCTTTTCCCAGCTGACCTATTTTGCAGAGTTGCACCTCCTTTGAAGACAGAAACAAAATGCAAGCTTGTCGAGGGCCACTGTGTTTTCCAAGGGGTTGTGAAGTAGGGACACGGCCTTCTTCCTTCATGCTGCTTTTCTGTGTGTGTCCTCTCAAGATCCCATCAGGCCTCTTCATCCCCAGCATGGCTGTGGGAGCGATGGCAGGCAGGATGGTAGGAATTGGTGTGGAGCAGTTGGCGTACCACCACCATGACTGGATCATCTTCAGGAACTGGTGCAGACCCGGGGCAGACTGTGTCACACCAGGACTTTACGCAATGGTGGGAGCTGCAGCCTGCCTAGGTATGACCACAGGTGGGACAGGGAGGGGGCCGGGGCGCTGATCTGGCTTAGAGAACTGGCAAGAAGGAAGACATGGACTTGAACATTTGCTTTACTTGGAAGAGGTTAGGTTGTGCTGCTGTGGCAAGTAAACCCTAAATCTTAGTGCCTTAATACACCAAGACTTATATCTCACTCACTATATATATTTATAAAATATACATGGGCTGGGCACAGTGGCTCATGCCTGTAATCCTAGCACTTTGGAAGGCCAAGTTGGGGAGGATCATTTGAGGCCAGCCTGGGCAACACAGCAAGACCTTTTCTCTATAAAATCTTAGGCAATTGTGATGGCATGCACCGGTAGTCCCAGTTATTTGGGAGGCTGAGGCAGACGGACTGCCTGAATCCAGGAGGTCGAGACTGTAGTGAGCTGTAATCATGCCACTGCACTCCAGCTTGGGCAACAGAGTGAGACCCTGACTAAAAAAAATATGTATGCAGATGCTCCTTGATTTATGATAGGGAAAGTTGAAAATATTAAGTCAAAAATGCATTAAATACCCCAACCTACTGAGCATCATAGCTTAGCCTAGTCTGCCTTAAACATGCTCATAACATTTCTATTAGCCTACAGCTGGGCACACTCATCTACCACAAAGCCTATTTTTATATTAAAGTGTTGAATGTCTCATGTAATGTATTGAATGCTGTACTGAAAGTGAAAAACAGAATGGTTGGTTGTATGGGTACTCAAAACAAGGTTTTTACTGAATGTATTGTTTTTGTACCATCATAGCATCAAAAGTAGTAAATTGAACCATTGTAAGTTGGGAACCGTCTGTAAATAATAATTTTTAAAAAATAGGTTAGCAGAAGGCTCTTCACCCAGACATGCAAGGGTACAAAAATGGGTCCCTCTCCTGTCTGTAATCCCTAAGAATCTTTACCATTTTCCAGCTTTGGGGTTCTGGAAGAGTGCCATGCTTGCTTAGTTAGAAGTCAGCAGAGCCCACATAGAATCCACTTACCACAAAGCCAGGTGTGTGGGCCCAGGTATACAGACAATCCAGGGTCTTCCATTGGAGTAGAGCCCCCAGTCAGATATGACTTCAGCTCCCCAACACAAGACTATGTTTGACAGAGCCTGACCTCGGTTCCAGAGGTCCAGCATGGGCAGCATATAGGAATGTCCTCTTGGAACAAGTCTGAGGGGAACTTACAGTCCTCCTATCGATTTCTCCAAATCATGTCCCATGAGTGGCTGGGGTTGCACTTCAGAGTCTCACTTCTCTCTCCCGTTACAGGTGGAGTTACCAGGATGACGGTGTCCTTGGTGGTTATCATGTTTGAATTAACAGGGGGTCTGGAGTACATCGTGCCCCTGATGGCAGCGGCTGTGACCAGCAAGTGGGTAGCCGATGCCTTTGGGAAAGAAGGCATCTACGAGGCCCACATCCACTTAAACGGCTACCCATTCCTCGATGTGAAGGACGAATTCACCCACCGCACTCTGGCCACTGACGTCATGCGGCCCCGGCGGGGAGAGCCACCACTGTCGGTGCTCACCCAGGACAGCATGACTGTCGAGGACGTGGAGACACTCATCAAGGAGACCGACTACAATGGCTTCCCTGTAGTGGTCTCTAGAGACTCTGAGCGCCTCATCGGATTTGCCCAGAGGAGGGAACTGATTCTTGCCATAAGTGAGTAAAGAGAGGGAAGCTCACATTTTACTAAGAGACGAATGGCAGCCTTTGTATCCCTAAAATTATCCAAGAGGGTCGAGAGGTTGTGCATTAAGCCAGGGGCCCTCAAGCTTTAATTTATCTCTTTCACGGGGGGAGCTGCTTAAACACAGAATCTGATTGTGCAGGTTTGGGGTAGGACCTGAGACCCTCTACTTCTCATAAGCTCCCATTAGTGGTGATGCGGCTGGTCTCCACATCACACTTTGAGGAACAAGGGGTTAACCCAAGGCTTGGATAGTCATTCATGGCTGGAGAGTGGCTGCATGTTTGCAAGTGGCCATCTGGGCCCCACTCCGCTGCCGCTGCTGCCTGTTCGAGAATTGTTGGCTGCAGTTGAGAAAGAAGAGAAGCTATGAGAGCCTGGAGTTGCCCAGGCCTAGCTAGTCTCAGAGTGAAACTTTCAGACAGACCAAATAACGGGTTGAGATCGTGAGTTCTCTGCCTCCAACACCTCCCTTGCTACTGTGAGTCTTTTCCTTCGCTTTATGACATGATGTTCGATTCCACAGCTAGGGGCCTGCTTGGGTAAACTAGCAGACAACACTGGAGTCAATTCTGTGTGATTACTTTCTTCCTCATGTTTGAACCACAATCAGCTGCGCTGAGGGGTAGGCTGTTGAGGGACGGAGACAGTGCCCATGTAAGGGGTAGGCTACACTGGAAAGGTAATGAGAGGTCAGAGGCCTGGGTGTGAGTGGCTGGGAGCTCCAGGCAAGGAGGAGCAGTGAGCCTCAGAGGGACGGAGTCCTGCTGGGCTTCAGGATGCAGTCAGCACCAGGGGCTAGCATAACTCATCCGTGGGCCCGTGGCAAACGCACGTGTCATCCTGCTCAGCATCCTTGCTCTGAGATCTGCACACCATCCCAGCAACCCATAGTAGACTGCGGCCCATGGCATGTCTCACACATGCGTGTGATGACCTCATAAAACAGTCCATCTTCCAGAGTGTTTGTGAAGCATGTCCATGGGACTTTCCCAGGTCTGATTGTGGAATACACCCCTGTGAACACATCTTCACCAGCAACTGCTGGTTTCTCCCTGCCCTTCGTTTCCAGTTTCTAACGCACTTCCTTTCAATTTCTAAACCTCTTTCCAATGGTAAATAGCTTTTAAAATACCTTTAAAGTATCTTCATCAAAGTCTTTATAAAAATAAATTTAGATAAGATGTACCCTCTCATTTTAGCTTGACGCTCAAACATTTTTACCTCCCCCATAGTAAAAATTGATTTTATATTTTAGGCACCACAGCAAGTTTGTGCTTAAGTGTTTAGTGAGGCTTCTTTTTATTAGAGGTCCTGTTGCTTAATAGGTAGGTGTCTTTGTGTAAATATTGCCTTATAAATAATGAGGATTTAAAAAAAAAGTTTAAGTAGGGTTGGATTTGTTTTAAAATAATGTAATCAGCAGCCTTTAAAAAATTATTCAATCCCTAGAATCTTTTAAGCAAAGGTTGAAATTTAAAAACTAAAGTAATAAATGTCACAGAATCCATTATCTATTGTATAGCTCTGGGCACACCTGCTAAGAGACAGCTTACTGATTTTGCTGAAATCCATTACTGTAATCAAGTGGGAAGCAGTAATTGTCATCAGCCGGTTAGAGAAGAAATTTAAGCTTGCCAACCAAGCGCTCTCTTAGAAGCTATGTTTGGAATGTCTGAAGAGGCACCACACGGTGCAAATAATACCTATACTCTTTCAATCACACTGGTAATAATATAGAAGCTGTTATTTCCATGGTTTGTGCAAAGGCAAGGGGTGTTTTGCTTTGCAGAATCAGAAAAGCTGTTTTTTCTGGTCTGTGGAAATAGAAGAGCCCCTGAACTCTGTTGGAGAAATTCATGACCTGTATTTGAGGAATTTTATGCCATCTAATGAATACAGAAATACGACAGCATTTAGCTTGACACTATACTATGGCAATTAGGAATTGGGAACAAAGATTCTAGATAGTTAGATCCAAGATACTGTGGATAGGAAGAGAATGGTGAGGTAGATAAGGATTTTTCTTACACATCATGTTTAAAACTGTAGCACCTGTTCACATGAAGCTGAAAATGTTTTGTTATTTTCAATTCATCTCTGGAATGCCACAGCCCAGCCCTTGTCTTTGCTGGGGATGGACTTGTTCCTACCATCCACACTGGCACATGGGACCGAATGCGAACCTTGCTCAAGTTACTGGTAAATGGGCCCTTACCTCTGGTTGTTCTTTGCAAATCTGGGGCTCCTTCTATACTCAGCAGTTCTGTCTTCAATTCTACATCTAAGTGAGTAAAGGTTCAGAAAGGACACCTGGGAGTGCAGAGGTGATTAAAGTCAGGACAGAGTTTCGGGAAGAGGTAAGGGGACTTTCAGGTTTTTTTTTTGGTCTGGTGAATTATTTAATAATGTTTTTCTGGCATGTGGTAGATGCTTACTTGCAGAAAGGGATCTACATCCAGGACTGAGCAAGAAGTTAGGTGTCAGATCTGTCAGATGAGCTATTTAGGGGAAAGAGGTTTCTTCCTGGAAAGGCTATTAGTTATTAGACTAGGTCATGGAGAACAGTGGTGTCATCTGCTTCTTTCTGCTGGGGATGTTAAAAATATATGCAGAGGGACTTCTCTATGCTTTAGTAGACAATAACTTGCCGTAAAGCAATCTGCTTTTTCTTCTACATAGTCTTTAAAAAAATCCTATCATTTAAGTATTGGCCACTACTGTGGTTGCTTCCAGTTTTCTGTTTTAGCCTTTCTCACTAATTACATCTATCTAATGGAAGCATTTTAAATTAATGGGTGATAGAGCATTCCCTCCCTAAAAACATAATTACTCTAAAGTAGGGGTTCTCAACCTCAGCACTGCTGACATTTGGGGCTGGGTGGTTCTCTGTAGGAGGGCCATCTTGTACACTGTAGGGTGCTGAGTTACATCCCTGGCCTCCACCCACTAGATGCCAGGAGCTCTTGCCCTTCCCTATTTTGATAACCACAAACGTCTCCAGATATTGCCAAATGTCACCTGAGGTTGGGGGCACAATTGCTCCCAGTTGAGAACCATACTCCAAAGCCACTCAATGTCCTACTGGATATATGATTATTTCCAATCTTTAAAAATTTCTTGACCTCTCACATAGTTTGTGAAATTCCATTTACCCTCTCTGCATCTCACATTATGAACAAATTGCTGTTAGAAAAAGGAATGTCAAACTGAATAACCTTAGCAGGTACTCATAAAATGTACATTATTTTCAGGAGCTGTGGCCACTGAGACTAGTTCTAGTAGAATATATGACAAACCTCCTACATTGAAGACAGTTTTAAAAACAGTTTAGCTACCTTTAAAACATTTAAAATGAAAGTTTATTATACTTTCTTCAAAGTAAAAGTAATACACACTCAAAGAATATTGGGGAAATCAAAAACAAAAGAAAAAATAAAAACAGATACCTACATTCTCATCATCATCGAAGGTCATGGTTAATATTTAATACATTTCCATTTTGTCTCTTAGGTTTTTAAAAAGGGCTGTATCGTTATGGTTTCTTTTCCAGCACAAACTCCCTAGTGCTCCTGGGGTAGCACTGGCTCATCCCCTGGGTGAGGAATTAGTTGGTTTATCCTTTCATGTAGGAAATATTTCTTGAGTGTCCACCATGTGTTGTTACCATCCTAGGAGCCAGGAGTCTAGGGGTGACAGTAGACCATCTCTGCCGTCTGTGAACTTACATGCTGTAGTTTTGTTGCAGGCCTTTTGGTGACTCATGAAGACTTCTGGTCCAAACTGGGAGTTGCTGGCTCACTCTAGTAGAGAATTGCAAAGAGCTTTTATTGCTGGTATTTCTTCCATTCACTGGCTTTTGGTCTATTTCTAGTATCCCTACCTCCACAGTTTGAAACCTTCATTCAAGTCTTTATAATAGGGTTCCAAAGTGGCCTAGCAGAGCTCTTCTGAGGAGAGAAGCAGTTGCCCTGTTGGAATAGCAAGGAGCATGGCTCTGATCGCTGGCTCGGACCACAGCCAATGCCTGTGGTTTTTCTTTGGCAGAGAATAGCTCATGGGCATCTCTTCCTAGTGTATCCTATGTGAAGTACAAGGTCTGACAATTAAGCTCATGAACTTGCCACTGTGTGCTTATGTTGGCAGCACTGTACAAACAACTCAGTAAGGTTTCATAACCTTGGTATATCAGTGTCTCACAGCTATGTTCATGTCAACATGTGGTAGTGTCTTGCTGGGTAGTATTTATTATTGCTGCATGCTTTTGTCAGAACTTAAAATACAGCAATGAACAAACATTAAATTTCTTGTTCAACTTGGCGACAGTGGAAGTGAAATCAGGGACATGTTAATCCAAATTTATGGGGATAATGCCATAAAGAAAACAGCAGTCTACAGATGGATTAAACATTATTCTGAGGGGAGAGAAAGTGTCACCGATGAAGAGAGGTCAGAATAGCTAGTAACAAGCAGAACTGACAAAAACACTGCAAAAATCTGTCTAATTGTTTGTCAAAATCATCAGCTGACTGTGAGAAGCATAGCAGACCAAATAAACATTGATAGAGAAACAGTTAGGATAATCTTAACTGAAAATCTTGGCATGAGAAAAGTGTGCAAAATGGTCTTGAAGGAGCTCTTGCATCACGACAATGCACCAGCTCACACAACACCGTCTGTGAGGGAGTTTTTAGCTAGCAAACAAATAACTGTATTGGAATACCCTCCCCACTCACCTGATCTGGCCCCTAATGACTTTTTTCTTTACTCAAAGATAAAGGAAATATTGAAGGTTAGACATTTTGATGACATTCAGGACATCAAGGGTAATACAACAACAGCTCTGATAGCATTCCAGAAAAAGAGTTCCAAAATTGCTTTGGCAGGTGAACTAGGTGCTGGCATCGGTGTATAGCATCCCAAGGGGAGTACTTTGAAGGTATCCATAGTGGTAGTCAGCAATGAGGTATGTAGCACTTTTTCTAGGATGAGTTTGTGAACTTAATTGTCAGAAGTTCTCAAACTTAATTGTCAGAACTTGTAGGTTCTGTTCTATGTGGCAGAACCACGTGGACACACTGTCATATAGTAGAACTACTCATTCATTCATTCATTTGTGTGCATTTGGAAGATACATGTTTTGGGTCTACTGTATTCTTGTGCACTGTCTAGGCACTAGGACTTCTGACCAAATCAGTAGATTCAGAGGAAATGTGAGCTTGTTATTTATTTTCGCAAGTGGATCAGTCATTCATGGTGTTGTATTTGGCTTAATAAGGAGTTCAGCAAATCCACATGATCAATTCTTGATTGGGATTTGTGACTTGATCCAATCCTGACATTCAACCTAATTGTTGAAGTAGATGGGAATCTGGTTACATGGGACTTTAAGAGAATCATGGTGTCTATGAAAATGAGCAAATAAGTCTGTGTTGCTTCTTGCCTCCCTGCCTTAGTGCTTAAGGACAGAACCATCTTGATTTAGAAGAGAAGTGTGCAGTGGTATAGAGCAGGGGCTATGCTTGGAAATGTGTTGTGCATCAAAGTTGTCTGGTATTTGGGGTAGAATCATAGCCCATTTGATGTAACTAGATTTAACCTGACCCATATAATGTGCAGGCATTTGCCCAGCAGGCCCTCTGTTTCTCTTTTAAACAGAGACCCCTTTTCAGACTCAGCCTGACCCCAAATGCTGCCAGTTTTCCATTGGAGTACTCTATTGCACTAAATGGCCTTAGTGGAGGAAGTTAGAATTTTATTTTTGAAAGAACAATATAGGTGAATGGTAGTCTTTGAGAAGGCAAGAAATGGATTATAGAAACCAGGATCCATCTTAAGGCAATCCTTGCTGCACATTTTTCCTGACCTTTTCCCACGAACCAAAAGAAAGATTAAAATTCCAACAGAGGGAAAATCGCCTTGGAGAAATATCTTGAGACCGATGGATTTATTTCATGTGTGACTTAAAATAGCCTAGGTTTCTAGCCCCATGTGAAGCTGTATTTCTAATGAGTTCCTGTTACCCTACTTTTCTTTAGCTTTCTTTCACATGGCTTTTTCGACAGACATAAATAGGCTAATTGCTACCATAACAGTTCGACTATCTTTCTTTGAGAAATCCACAAAATGGTCTGTTTTTAAGACAGGAGATTCAAGGGGCAGGGAATGCAGCATTTCTAGGGTTGTTTCTTTGGACCCAAGGGTCACATTTGGGTTGAGCTGCGTTTCTGGGCTGTGAGCCTAGCTGGTCGTATTGGTTTCTTGTTCTTCTTAGGATTCATAATGCCATCTGGGCCAATTATAAGTTAGTTTGTAAAAAGAAAAACAACGTATTAAGGTCATTGGGCAGCTAAGTGAAGTTTCTTGTCATGTCAAACTGTAGCCTATGATGAGGTGAAGGAGTGTAAGGAAAGCCAAAGTGAAGGACTCTGAGCTGTTTGGGGTACCCTAGAGTCCAGGGGGAAGCAATGAAAGTCCCCAAAGGGCTCATCTTGGGCAGGTCCATGTTGCAAGGCTTTGGTAGTGAATGATTTGGTCACAGCAGGGCGACCCTTGCACAGCATTAGCTGAAGGGAGATGACAATTGCACAGATGTTTGGCTGAAGCCTCTCATTAAGAATGTGTGGTTTGTTTCTACACCCTCTCTTTCTGTGGGATTCTGGATGCTGTGTGGGGTGGGGGCTGGGGGAGTTGCTCAACAAGGGAATTTTGCGTGGCTTATTGTTCCTGCTCGTCCCCATTCTAGAGAATGCCAGACAGAGGCAGGAAGGCATCGTGAGCAATTCCATCATGTACTTCACGGAGGAGCCCCCTGAGCTGCCGGCCAACAGCCCACACCCCCTGAAGCTGCGGCGAATCCTGAACCTCAGCCCTTTCACAGTCACAGACCACACCCCAATGGAGACAGTGGTGGACATCTTCCGGAAACTGGGTCTCCGGCAGTGCCTGGTGACGCGGAGTGGGTGAGTAGCAGAACATGTGGCCAGAGTGACTCTGGGGAGAAAAAGATGAATGGGACACAGTCTCAGCCCTTACAGAATTCGAGGTCTATAGGGTGGACCAGTCCTCGACAGATGATGTCAGGAAGTTGTGGTGAATGTGTTGAAGGGAAGCTTTAGAGCAGGACAACCGTGCAGCCTAGGAAGGGAGGAGATGCTTCCAGACTGGACTGCTGTCTGGGCTAAGGAAAGTTGAGTCAAAACGGGGAGGAGTCAGAGGAGCAGGGCTTGGCATTGCTGTTCTGTCACCCACATGACACTTGGCTCAGGGAGAAGGTACAATCAATTCTTCTATAATGTGACATAGGTTCCTCAAAATCACTGCTCTATGCAAAAATAAGCTATGCAAGCCTTAGGACTTCTGGGAAAAATGGGTGAGGCACATAACAGTCGAAAACTGCACTAGTGATACATCAAAAAAAAAAAAAAAAAGAGATGGGAAACTGAGAAGAATGGTAGGGCCACTTGACACATGTTAAATGGTTAAGAAGTACATAAGTATGACAATAAATATGCCACTTCATCTTTAAAAGGTCTACCGTAATACTATAAGAAAAGGATGGACAGTGTCAGGAAACTATGGGGGGGGGGTTCAGGGAGGGGAAGGAAGGTGGGATTAATGGTAGTCAATATCTGTCTAGGGAAAGGGGGGCACACCTCTTCAACAAGGGTACCTGCACAGTGAATATTTGTATACCTAACCCTTAACTGTATTCCACAATTTTAAAATAAAAAAAATATTTAAAGAAAGGCCTAAGGTTGCCTTGGAGTGGCTGTTGGAAGGGCTGTAGCTTGGAAGTTACTGGGACGGAGTGGAAGAAGGGTGATCTGAAATCAGAGGGGAAGTTGTCACAGCAGGTGTGGATGAGTGTGGCTCCTCACATATGTGTGAACGGAGATAGCTTGTGGATGTTTGGGGGTGTGTGCGTTTTGTGTATTCTAATGCCCCTGGGTTCAGCTGGGTGCAGTTTTGTGCATTCACCTAGCGCTTCTTGTGGATGAAATCATGCATAAACAAGGTGAAATTCAAACTATGCTTACATTGTTCCTTAACTTGTTGATCTATTTGAAACAACTTTATTTTTTCTAAACAAACATTATTGGAGAACTGAGAGACTTAGTGACCCCATGGCATTGCCTCTGCTGCCACTATATTACTTTTGCTTGATGTTATCACAAATCAGGAAACTAGCAACACAGTGATCAAAGGTGTACTACAGCACCAGAAGTGTCATCCTCTGAAGGCCATTCTTTGGACCTGAGTGCTCCAAGTTCCACATTCTCAGAAGCCTGGAATCTGGGGCTATCTACCCAGATTGGGTTGTGGAGACACTGGTACCTGATATAATTTAGGCCTTTATAGACTCTGGAGGCTTAATTGTCTAACATAATTTACATTTCCAGAACCAGAACCCTCTAGTTTAACCTAGCAGTTCTCAACCAAGATGATTTTACCTCCCAAAGACATTGTGCAATGTCTGGAGACAATTTTGGGTGTCACAACAGGAGGGAAGGGTGCTCCTGGCATCTAGTGGGTAGAGGTCAGGGATGCTACTAAATATCCCCTAATGCCCAGGACAGCCTCCACCATGAAATGTCCAGCCTGAAATGCCACTCTTGCTGCATTGAGTGACCCCAGATTGTGTGTCTGTATATAGCTAAATCAGCAGTCCTCTTCATTTTGCTTTCTTCCTGCTGTCCTCGTAGCAAGGACCCAGGGGTACAGGCCCTCTGAGAGTTTAAACTTGCACATTTACCCAGAAAATCCTGGCCAGTGGGATGAGTGTCCTCCTTGGCTCTGACTGCAGCCAGAGCAGTGTCTTGCACATGGAAGGTGCGATCAGTAGGGAAGAAATAAATGCATCCTGGTGTTTGAGGCTGGGGATCATTTCTGCTGGGGAATTTTTTTTTTTTTTTTTGAGTTGGAGTCTCACTCTGTCGCCCAGACTGGAGTGCAGTGGCCGCTCCCGGCCACCGCAGCCTCGACCTGCTGGGCTCCGGCGATCCTTCCGCCTCAGCCTTCCAACTAGCTGGAACTACAGGCACTCGCTACCACGCCCGGCTAATTTTTTGATTTATTGTAGAGATGAGGTCTCACTAAGTTGCCCAGGCGGGTCTCGAACCCACGGGCTCAGGCAATTCACTCACCTCAGCCTCCCAAGGCGAGGGTGCTGGGGAATTTTAAAGGAGCACAAGTGGTTTCTGAAACTTGAGCATGGATCAAAACGCTCCGGAGGATTAAACCTCCAGGTTAAATCCAGATTTCTAGGCCTACCACAGAGCTACTGATCCCTGAGGTCTGGGGTGAGGTCTGAGAACCTGTATTTCTAACAAACTCCCAGGTGTGCTATTGGTCTGGGGACCTCACCTCGAGAACCACTGAAGTCGATTTATGCACTTGAGTTTCCAGAACTTGGCATAGATATTGTGATCATCCTGGCTGTCCCAAGTGTGTAGCAGTTTCTCCTTTCCTTTAAAACAATAATCCAATGTCAGTTATCATTGGAATTTCCAGTGCAGGCAGGAAATTCTGTCCTTAACACCCGCTTACACCTCACAGAGCCCCATGAGGTCTTCCTGTGAAGATCTGGGTGCCAAAATTGGCTCCGAATGTTCTTCGAGAAAGCAAAATCGCACTCTCTCTCTCGCTCCACATCTTTTAAACAAACACAGATGCTGATACGTCAGTGCTGGCAAGGGGTCCTTGTTTGCCGGGCCTTTCATCTCCTTGGGCTTTTTGCCAGGGCAGGCGTGTCTCGAGCCAGCTCACAGTTTTGATGTGTGCCTTCCCTGCTCGAGATGGCCTGAGCCCGAGCTCGTCCCATTGACTTGGACAATCTGTAGGACTTCTCATCCCAGGGCCTGGTTTCCAAGGTATCGTGAAACCAGATCAGGAACCAGAGAAGTCTTTGTCCCCAGAGTACTGCAGTCTAAGAAGCCTCCAGTGACTAAGAGAGAATTTGGGTGAGATTTTCCTTGTGAACATTCTAGAAAGGAAAAATGAGTAGGGGCAATGGTGTCAGATTTCCCCTAAGTCCTGCTAGGTGGTCCACAGGGGCCTGGGTGGGATAGCTTTTGCAGAGAAGCCCAGCTGCTCAAATTTGAATTATGTCCTTGGCCATAGATCCGGCCATTTATAATTCACTGAATTTGCTTGTACTGCTACCCAAAGGGGCTGGAGGTTCAAACACTTGATTTAAATCAAATAGGACATTTCATGCCACTAACGAAGCCTGCTGGATTTTATGTTGTCTCCTTCTGGGTTGATGCTCAGCTTTCTTCTTTTGTGATAATTACTGTCGCAGGCCAGGGCACAATTTATGCACAAACCCAAGGCAATCCTGAATTAATATTTCCCCAGTGTCACTGTAATCAACTTAACTTTTAGACATGACCATCACAGAGCTTTAAGGTGAGGTTTTCAGAACTGCAAATGCCTGATCTTTTGATACTGTCTCCAGGGTGAAGATAAGGAAACAAACAAATAAAAAAACAGGTTTTATAGATATGGGAGGTGTGTGTGTGCGCGCACGCATGTGTGTGTATGCACATGTGTGTGTTATGGTTGAATTCTCATCACCTTGCAAATACTGACAAGTCACATTTTTTTCAAAGTGACTTTGGTTTAATCAACATCTTACCTAGCATCTATTTTGGCTGAGAACTAGAGAAGGCTTAAAAAGTGTTAAAAAAAAAAAAAAGCCAAGGCACTTGTCACCTAAAGAAAGAACATGGACATAGTCCAATTTAAGTGGTGTCACCGAAGGCAGGTGCTCTAGTAGGCATGTTCTGAGCAGGTTTTTCAGTGGAAAATAGATGCTAGTGGGTGAAAGAGCGGTTTGGGTTGAGGCTTGTCCACCAGTTTGGTAGCCGTTGAGCCCTTCCCCACAGTGTAAGAAGTCCTTGAGGTGCCCCACCAGTGTGGGCCGACCACTCACACCTGCTTTGGTTTCTTTTCCAATCATAGCTTTCTTAGTGGTGCATTATAGTATAAGCTGCCGGCCTTATGACTATTCATTTTTTTTTTTAAATTTTGAAAGGATAGTTGAAATCCCAACACTTGAAAATGCTCGTTTTTTATAAAACTCCCTTCTTTGATTCCCTTGCCCTTCATTTTGCAATTATGTTTTCTGAGAGAGAAGTCAGTAAGAGAATTCTCCCATTCACCTGCCTTCCATTCCTATCACCTGGATCTCAGTATTTGAATTGTGAGTAGGACTTTGTATAACACATGGAGCACTGCCTTTATTTCGTTCATTCATTGTATAGCTTTATTAAAATAATTCACGTACTGTACCATGCCCCCATTTAAAATGTACAGTTTAGTGGTTTCTTACTAGAAAACGAGTTGTGCATTCATCACCACAATTTTAGAACATTTTCATCATTCCAGAAAGAAACCCTACACCCCTTAGCTGTCACCTCTTGTACCACAACCCCTGGCGACCACTAGTCTACTTTCTGTCTTTGTGGATTTGCTCATTCTGGACGTTTCATGTAAATGAAATCATGTACTTTGTGGCCTTTTATGTCTTGCTTCTTTTTCTGAGTACAATGTTTTCAAGGTTCACCTATGTTGAAGATGTGTTAGTATGTCATTCTTTTTGGCTGAGTCATCTTTTTTTGAAAAGATGGCTGAGTCATCTTTTGTTGTATGAGTAGACTCATTTTGCTTATCAATTCATCAGCTGATGGACATTTGAGTTCCCTTTATTTTTCACATGGCAATATGAGACCATAAGAGGCAAAACACTGCTCAGGATATAAGGCAACTGGTTGCATAGCCAGCCTCATCTGGGCTTCTTCCAGGTCTTCTATTTCTTGAGGCTCAATCAGTTGCCAGGTATGGGGACAGAGCTACGTGGAGAGGGTATCATCAGGGCCTTTGGTGGAGGATTTTGCCAACTGACCTCGACCCCCATGGACATCAGGGCCCTCCATAGAGCAACCTCTGGGGCCGGCAACAGTAGGGTGTGGATGTGGGGGTGACTGGAAGATATGCAGCTACAACTTTAAGTATCCAGATTCCTGGAATGACTGCATTTTGAATACCTGCTCAATAAAGTACTGAGGATGTGGGACAGGTAACGGGATTTCTGTGTTCCACACTGATGATGTGTAGAGATTCCCCCTCAGAGGCCCACTCTTGTTTGGAAGCTCCAGCTAGGAGTGACAGTGGAAGTGTTAGCTCATTAGTTATGACTTATGGGGAGCTCAGTGGAGTTCCAGAAGTCACATGAAGGTGGCAGGGTTCATCTCAGGGTGTCCAGCTCAGTGGCTATAAGCCAAGTGGTATGGGAGTATTTCAGTACTTTTAAATCTGGGCATTGGTTCTCAGCCAGGGGTGCTTTTGCACCCCCATCTGCAGGAGACATCTAGCATCATCTGGAGACATTTTGGTTGTCACGATGGAGGGTGAGGGTGTTACTGGCATCTTAGTGGGTAGAGGCCCAGAATACTGATATATGTTCTCAATGCACAGAAGAGCCCACCCACAACAAATAATTAGCCAGCCCCAAATGTTACACTAGTGTCAAGGTGGAGAAACCTTGAGTAAAGTCTTCCTGGGGTATGGAAAGGTGGAGGGAGTCCTACAGACCCAGGGTGGCAGTCATTTTGATGCTATTGCACAGAAGGGGATGCACTTGGGACTCCCATCTGCCTTTTATTTTTTTCTTGGAGTTGATGTCTCACTCTGTCACCTAGGCTGGAGTGCAGTGACATGATCACAGCTCATGGCAGCCTCGACCTCCTGGGCTCAGGCAATCCTTCTGTTTCAGCCTTCTGAGTAGTGGGACTACAGGCATGTCCCACCATCCTGGCTAATTTTTTTGATTTTTTCATTGTAGCGATGAGGTTTTGCTATGTTGCCCAGGCTGATTTTGAACTCCTGGGCTCAAGTGATTGTCCTGCCTTGGTCTCCCAAAGTGCTGGGATTACAGGCATAAGCCACCATGCCTGGCCCATCTGCCTTTAAATAGAGGCCCCTCCCAGGAGCAAAGCCACTTATCTGTGCTCTCGCTGCTCCCTTGAAATTAATTAGAATCATCAGAGCTAGAATAAAATTTATCTGACCCTGGGAGGAAACGTTTTTTCCTTATGAGGCCTCTAAGCCTCGGATGTGCCTCAGGTTCAGAGACTTGGGTTGCTCTTCTCGCAGCCATATTTGACTGCCAAGGCAAAAGGGCAACTCTAATGAGATAGGGGCTCACTGAAGCTTCTGCAACCATAGAAGCAGGGCGATTTGGTAAAGTATTGGGTAATAGTGCCCCTGAGAACATTTTAACTCGAGTTGATTGAATGCAGTGGTCGTTCATGATGACAGTTGAGCCCTAAGCAACTAAGACAAATCAGGATGGAAAAAAAGAGTTTCAGGATCTGCCAGCGGGACCCAGCAACATCCATGTGTGAGGAGACCAGAGCCTGTGTTGGACCCTGATTCCATCAGCCATGTTCATCTTCCTGGCTTTTTCCAGGCGAGCTCAGCATCTCACTACACAGAAGAGTGATGATGCTTGTTTCCTTTAGGTGTGTCTTGTTTCAGGTTTGTAGTAACCTTTTGGGAACAAGCTAGGCTCATTTAAATCAGTTCTATACATCTTTTTATACATTTTAGAATTTCACAGAGCATAGAAAGGGAAGTGTTCAGAGAGGATTGTTTTACAAAACCTGTTCAATGCAGAGGAAGTTGAAGGTCTCTTATGGAATGAGTTGTGTCTCCCCCCCAACCCCCGACATACAATTCCTTTTTCTTTTCTTTTTCTTCAGGTTTTTTTTTTTTTGAGATAGTATCTTGCTCTGTTTCCCAGGTTGGAGTACAGTGGCATGATTACAACTCACTGCATCCTCGTCCTTCTGGGCTTAGGCAATCCTTCATCTCATCCTCCCATGTAGCTGGGACCACAGGTGTGCGTCACCAAGCTTGATTGATTTTTAATTTCTTTTTGTAGAGATGAGATCTTGCTATGTTGCCCAGGCTGGTCTTGAACTCCTGGGCTCAAGTGACCTTCCAATATCAGCCTCCCAAAGTGCTGGGATTATAGACATGAGCCACAGTGTCCAACCCCAAATTCTTATGTTGAAGCCCTAACCTCCCAATGTGACTGTATTTGGAGATGGGACCTTTAAAGAGGTAATTAAGGTTAAATGAGGACTTAATGATGGGGTCCTAGTCCAATAGGACTGGTATCTTTATAGAAAGAAAGAGGCCAGGCATGGTGGCTCATGCCTGTAATCCCAGCTCTTTGAGGTGAGAGAATTGCTTGAGCCCAGGAATTCAAGACCAGCCTGGGCAACATAGTGAGACCTTGTCTCTACAAAAAAAAATATTAGCTGGGCATGGTGGTACATGCCTATAGTCCCAGCTGCTCAGGAGGCTAAAGCAGAAGGCTTGCCTACGTCCAAGAGACTGAGGCCGCGGTAAGCCATGATCATGCTGACAGAGTGAGACTCTGAGTCAAAAAAAAAAAAAGGAAGAGAAAGAGACACCACGGGTGTGTGCACATAGAGCAAAGGCCATGTGAGGACACAGTGAAAAGGCAGCTGTTTGCAAGCCAAGAAGGGGTCTCTTGGAGAAACCAGCCCTCTCAGCATCTTGATCTGGGACTTCCATCCTCCAGGATTGTAAGAAAATAGTGTCTGCTGTTTAAACCACCCAGTCTGTGGTATTTTGTTATGGCAGCTTGAGCTACGACAAGGACTCAGACTTTGTCTGGCAGGGTTAGTAGAGCAGCATCTTGCTTTATGAGGTATCCTCAATTTTACTGCATTTTGATAAGTTTTAGAGACGTATTTAAAATAATACAGGAACAAGCTTGAAGTCAAGTAGCTTAAACGACTTGAATGAAAATCAACACCTCCTGGCCCTATCTCTCTTCACATCCCTCCTCTCCCTTCAGGCAACTACTTACCCCTCCCCATTTAAAAAAATTAACAATTTAAATTTTAATTAACAATTGAGCGAAAAGTACAGAATTCCCATATATCCCCCACAGTTTCCTCTATTGTTTACACCTTGCATTAGTGTTATATTTGTTGTAATTGATGAACCAATATTGATACATTATTATTAACTGAAGCCCATAGTTTACATTAGAGCCCTTGGTGTTGTACATGTCTGTGGATTTTCACAAATGTATAGTGACATGTATCCACCATTACAGTATCATACAGAGAAGTTTCACTGCCTTAAAAATCCTTCATGCTCTGCCCGTTCATCCCTCCCTCCCTCCCTCCAACCTCTGGCAACCACTGATCTTTTTACTGTCTCCATAGCTTTGCTTTTTCTAGAATGTCGCATGTATGTAGTTGGAATAATTCAATCTGTAGCTTTTTCAGACTGACTTCTTTCACTTAGACATATGCATTTAAGTTTCCTCCATGTCTTTTTGTGACTTGTTAGCTCATTTGTTTTTGTTGTTGAAGAATATTCCATTGTCAGGATGTGCTAGTTTGTTTATCCAGTCACTTATTGAAGGACATATTGGTTGCTTCAAGTTTTGGCAATTATGAGTGACATGTACATCTTCTAAGAATAAAAACATTCTTTTACATAACCAAACCATAATTACACAAAATTAACAATAACTCAATATATCAGTCAATATCCAGTTGCTATTCAAATTTCTTTTTTTTTTTTGAGTTGGAGTCTCACTCGGTTGCCCAGATTGGAGTGCAGTGGCCGCTCCCAGCCACCGCAGCCTCGACCTGCTGGGCT
>NW_007245826.1:82438-83130 GCF_000164805.1 Carlito syrichta | reverse complement strand
CACCTCAGCCTCCCAAAGGCGCGGGATTACAGGCTGAGCCACCGAGCCCGGCTGATATTCAAATTTCAATCCAGAGTTTCATCAAGGTTTGTACATTGCATTGGGTTGTTTTGCCCCTTTAGTTTCTACATTTCCCTGCCTTGTTTTCTTTGCTTTTTAATGATGTAGATTTTTTTTCAGAGTCCAGACCAGTGGTCTCACATTCTGTATCTGTCTGATTGCTTCCTCATGATTCAATTTGATTTAAGTGGTTTTTGGCAGCATTCCAATACAGGTGATGTTATAGTGTCTGCTTTTCTGATTTTGTTGATGATAAGCTCCATCACTTAGATGAGGTGGTGATGGCCAGAGTTCTCCATTATAAGGGGACATTTTTCTTTTAATACATAATCTATAGAGCAGTACTTTGAGATCATGTGAATTTTCTGTTTTCCAGCATCTATTGCCCAGTGGTTTTGGTATCCTTTGATAATTATTGGCTAAACTAATCATTACATTAGGAGTTGCAAAATGCTTATTGTCTAATTCTGCCCTGCTTTCTACATTTGTCAAGTATTTCTCCCCATTTTAAAAATGATTACTATAGAGTCATGACATTTTTCTTTCAATGTTTTTGTAATCCACATCATTATTCTTTTTTGTTGAACACATTTTTTTTTTTTTTTGAGTTGGAGTCTCACTCGGTCGCCCAG
>NW_007245826.1:49078-82399 GCF_000164805.1 Carlito syrichta | reverse complement strand
CGGAATTACAGGCATGCGCTACCACGCCTGGCTGATTTTTTTATTTATTGTAGAGATGAGGTCTCGCTGCCCAGGCGGGTCTCGAACCCTCGGGCTCAGGCAATTCACTCACCTCAGCCTCCCAAAGGCACGGGATTACAGGCTGAGCCACCGAGCCCGGCTCTTGAACACATTTTTAAAGGCTTCTTTTGCTATTTTCCTCTCTCCTAAAGATGTTCCTGTGAGATGATTGAGAAGGGTTAGCATCTGCTGCTCCCTTCAGTGTGATAGATAGGGAAATCAACACAAGTAACTTTTTTTTTTGTAAAGGCGAGGTCTCATTATGCTGCCCAGGCTGATCTCAAACACCTGAGTGCAAGCAATCCTCCAACATTGGCCTCCCAAAGTGCTGGAATTGCAGGCATGAGCCACCATGCCTGTCCAAGAAACAAGTAACTTTTTAAAGAGGGCTTAAGGTCCAGTGTGGACAGAAACAAAAAAGTCAGAATTCTGGTCCAACAGTTTCACTAGTCAATGTTTATTTCACCAGGTGTAACTGACTTGAATACCGCTTAGAATACTTACATCTCTTCTTCATATTTACTGTCTATTAATTAGTAAGATATAAATTTGACTTAACTTGGCTTTAATTAAATAAATAAGAGGATGTTACAGTTGTGTTTGCTGATTTTTTGCATATTATCATTTTACATAAACACAGAGTAGGGACTCATCATTTGAATAGCTCCACAGCATTCCAGTGTAAGACTGCCGTAGTTTGCTTCCCCACTCCCCTTTTCTTGGGTCTAATGGAGATATAGTGAGCAGTATTTTGCACACTTATTTGGCAATAGAACTTTTTTTTTTTCAAAGTTGTACACATCCCCTTCTTTCAAAGTTTTAACTTTACCGGGGGCACATGGCTCATTCCCACAGGTGGTCATTTAATAAAATAATGAAACAAGGGTTGCTGTGAACAATTGTGCAAAATGTGTACTGCATAATCCAGGGGGCACTGTTTACAATTCAGTGCTTGTGAATGGTGCATCCTGGCATTGTGTAATACATAGTCTAGGTGGCCCCATGCAAGGGACCCTTGTAAGTAGCATTGCTCTTATAAGTTGAAAACAATGGAATTTTGGAAAAGGAGGCAGTTTACATATATGATTAGAGATACATATCAAATTTTGTCCTCCAGTAAGATAGAACTTAAATTAGAATAATTTTTATCTTATACTTAACATTTCTTATACTTAAAATGCCTCATACTTGGAATTTCTGTGGTGTGGTTAAGTTTTGACAATAGCTTTCATAAACAGTTTTAAAATTGATTATTGTTTTGAAATTTAGGAGAATATAGTAGTCATCATAAGCTAACAGCTGTAATAAACAAGCTTGCAATCTCAGTGGCCTAATGCAATAAAGGTTTATTTTTCTCACACGTCACATCCCATGTGGGTTGCAGCATGTGTGGGCTCTGGACCACACAGTCATTCAGGGACCCAGACCTTTGAATTTGGTGACTCCTAAGTCAATCCTTTGTGACCTCAGAGTCCTTCACTATCTCTTCTGCCTCTGGTACCAGATGAGGGGAGTGAGATGTGGGGAAATGCACAGGAGACCTGGGAGTGGCATCTGCCACCTCTGCCCACAGGCCATTGGCCAGAGCTCACTCCATTGGCTCCACCCAGCCACAAGGGAGGTCGAGAAATGTTTGTCCCTGTGCCCATGTAGAAGAGTAACTGGGGTTTAGAGACAGAGATGAGTCAAGTTTGCAAGGCTGATCTCTTTTCTGTATTTTGTTTCTTCTCCAGGAGACTTCTTGGCATCATCACGAAAAAGGATGTTCTGAGACATATGGCCCAGATGGCGAACCAGGACCCCGAATCCATCATGTTTAATTAGCAACAAGGTGGCAATTATTTTGAGAAAAACACTGACTATGTCATTTTAAAACAAATAAATGATATATTATTATCCCAATGAAAGATCATGCACTGGGGACACTAGAAACAAAAGCTTTGTTTGAAAGGAGGGGACGAAGGATGAAACCTTTAAAAAAAACAAACAAAATGAAAATATCAATTAGTAGACATTTTTTAGCTTCAACCCCATATGAGTTTGGAGCTGTGTTTCCTAATGAGTTTGCTAACTGCTGTGGGGGCATGTGGGTGGGTGTCAGTGATGTCTGTATGAGGACGTGGAGCACGAATGCTGACTCGAGAAACTTTGACCCCTTCTGCTTAGGGCTGATGTTTGTAACTTACAGACACATGTGAAGCTTTGAGTTCAGAAGGCAAAGTGACGTCGGTGTGTCAGCGTCCTTATTTATCGATTCCTGAAGTTTTGCTGCTATGTTACTGAATAATACTAAAGATACTTACTTTGTTGGAAAAGAAAAAGAAATTAAATTTGAACACAGTGAAAACTGCAAGTATGCCAGTGGGTTTACTCACGCCCATCCCATTTCTTGCTCCTGTTCTCAGCCTGTGATCTGGCTTATCCATCAGTTTCGGAACCAACATCAGGGGTGCCACCATGATGAGTGTGAAGAAATCATTTCTCTATGCAAGACTGGCATCTGGGAGCACACGATGGACTGTTGGAGTGTGTTGTGCTGCACTGTGTCTCCACCCATACACAGGGACACATCTTGATTTTGAGGATCTATACTCTGATAATTGATTTGCAACTCCACTGCATCTGCTTCATTTATTTATTGCTGTTGCTTGTGCATTCTTAAATACTGGGCTACTCAGCACTTCCGTGGATCATAGCCTGTGTGTCCCCAGCCTGGTATAAGCGTGCTTTCATTTCCAAGTAGCATATGCAAAAGTCAAAACAAGCTACCTAGTGTTACTACTTATTTTTCCTCTCAGGTCTTATCAGATATGGCTTTGGAGAGGGTGAGGCATATGAGTTCTCAGTGGGAACTCCTCCAAGTGGTTTGCAAGAGAAATACTAAATTGATTCTAAATTTGTTCCATTCTCTTCTCTGTAGGATGCAAAATGGCCTGTTTTAATGTGTAAGCATGCACTTTTATATGAACAATCACAGCACAGGAGGACAGTGTTATGTTTTATACAGCCAGTTTGAGCATTGGGAATCTTTGTATTTGAACTTGACACATTTATTCATTTAGTCAGGATTTCTGTCTTTTCTGTGGAAAGGAATTAAGCTGTGTTTTAGGTCCACTGTATGACCTATGTAAATAAGATGATCCCACTTCCCTTTCATTTTAGTCTTTGCTTCCTCCTTTTCACTAAATCATCCTCATCCTTTTCAATCTTATTGTCATTGGATAGTGATGTATCTGTTGGGTGTGCATTTGGCTGCAAATAACAGAAAACCCAATAAACATTGAAGGGCTGCCTAAGAAGCCTGAGAGATGGCCACTCCAGGACTGTTTACTTAATATCATCAAGGAACCACATCTTTTAGTTATTTCTTTTTTGCCATGCTTACCCTTTGTCCTTTGGCTCTTTATCTCATAGTCTTGAGATGGTTGCTGAACTACCAGGTATCAAGTCCGTTTTCTAAGTGGGAAGAGGAAGGGAGAGGCAAGAAACTAGTTACAATGTCTCTATCAGGAAAGCAAAGCTTCCCTTGAGATGCTTACCTCATATCTGTTGGCTAGAAATCTGTCATGTGGTTTTCTTCCCCTAGCTGCACACTAGTGTGGAAAGAAACATTTTTAGCTGGACATGTTGCTCTCTGTATGAACTTCAGATTCTCTCACTAAGGAAAGGGAGCTAGTCCTTGGTAGGGGAAGGTGGTTGCTGTATTGGATGCTATCACTGTGTCCTTGTCATCATCCTTCCTGTCTTCTCTACTCTTTCTTGCCAAACTCCTACAAACACACTTCCAACCTTTTTGCTCTTCGCCTCTTCTCTTAGATTTGACCTAGACTTCCTGACCACAATCCATTTTTCTTTGCCCTAATAAGCATTTTCATTTTGGATAAAAACTTGGCTACGAGTGGGTTTCTATGAAACATCTAGTTAATATATGAAAATGTATTTTCTCTGGGTTAAGAAATTTTAAGTCATGCTGACACACTATAGAAAATTTGTTCCTGTAATTCACTGGCCGCCTCCAGAATAACATCAAACAGCCACTTCAGTGTGGAAACATCTAGTCAATAGTAGATAGTTTAATCTTTGGTCCTATAATAGAATGAAATTTATTGTCTCATTTATAGCACATAAGCCTTGAGCAACAGATCCTTATGTTAGCATTGTTGTTGTAGTTTCCACAGAACATTTGCAAGTGAAGCTGGCTTCTCCTGGACTTTGAATCCTAGCAGGTCTTAAAGATAGCTTCATGTAGTTCCTCTTCTTATTCCCGTGTGGTCCCCTTGGAGATGGCCTGTAATGGGAAAGAGTATTAGTCATAGTCTGGCTTTATATAATCCAGGAGGTCCTTTTAGCTGAAGAAAGTAGCTTCAAAAGGGAACATGAAACAGTGAACAGATAGCCAGAGGTCAGTGAAACCACAGCATTTCTTTCTAATCCAGTTGAGGCCATGGAGGGTAATAAAAGGATAGTTTACTTTGGGCCAAGGTCATGGAGAGGGAGCTTGGGATTTGTGTCCTTTTCCCCAATGCTTAGTGTAGAGATATCTGTGAACTCTTATTTTCCTTTGCAAGTTGATCTTCCAATCTGTTATGGGGTTCAGGCTCTCCTCAACAGAAGACCAGGATAAGGTGGGTGGGTTAAGGTCAAGGATGAAGAGCCTGCAGTAGGAACTACCACAGTGAATTGCCTCCTCCCATGGAGACTTAACTCAGTCATGTGGTCCACTCATCCAAGGGCTGAGGGTCTTAGACAAACTACATGGGGGAACATGCTGCTATGCTCTGTTTCTGTTTCTCATGAGAGTGCAGGGGTAGGGATTTCGAGGGTATTTGCTTTATCCAAACACGAAATTTTGATCTACGTTACTTGGTGATCTAATGAGCAGAACTGGACCATGGCAGGTATAAACATCTTTCAGAATAATCGTTTTTTTTCTTTTTCAAAACCAAAGGCTTTAGACCTTTGTAGAACATTTTGGGTTCTTTTGGACTCAGTTTTTAATGTAAAACATCAATACATTGTGGAAAAGCAACTCTCTCATGAGGCACATCACCTGTTTCTTGCTCTCCCTCGCTATTACTGAAGAAACGTGTTGCAGAAAAGCACCAACTAAGGGGGCCCTGGAAGTGACATGCGTGTTTCTTCTAAGTGGTTTACAGTACATCCTTTGGGAATGCAGATACTTTGTGGTTTTTAGGGACAGGTGAATGTGCTAGAAGTCTGTCGTTCAATGTTTAGTGCTTGCTGTTTGAATTAGGCAGTCTCAAAGTTCTCTATTCAGTCTTTCTCAAAGACCTTACAAGAAAAAGATGTGTAAATAGACAGATTTTGAGCCCTAATAAGTCACAGAAACTGAAAATTTTAGAGCAGTTTGTTTCACTTAGGTGAGAACTGATTACTTTAAATTACCAACATGTGCAAATTCTGCTTTGTATTCCTTATTAGATGCTGAGCTGGAAAAGATGAGAAATGCAAGGAGAACGATTGAATTACCACATAATTGTAATATTATGCTTTCATTTAAATTTCACATGAGCAGTGTTTTTATCAGACTAAGCCTCTAGCCTTTGAAATGATTTACATGAGGAGGGAAGCTTGTATATCTGACTGGGGAAACATTAAGCAGACCCCATTTTTACCGGTGTGGTAATAACTATTTATTTGCCATCCTAGAGGTGCTGGAATGAGCCTATGTGTGACTTTTATGAGATATATTCACATTTGGTGTTGGAACGACCACATAGCAATGTGTTGGGTTTTTTTTATGGTAACACTCTGTGTAAACGTTGACACCTTATTAAAAATTAAATGTTTGAACTCTATTTTTAAAAATAAAACAAGCACAGAGTTCTCAACAAACATGTTGTAAATGGAAGTGATATTGATTTCATAGCATGTTTCTACCCAATAGAACCCCCAGAAACCTGGTCCTGGTGACTTTGCTGAAGTATCCAGCAAAGTTAAAGACCCATCCTTAAGACTGTCACACAGATCGGTCAGCTTAAAAATCCCTTATTCTTGGCTGGGTGGGTGAAAGCCAAATAAAAATTCAGACTGGGGCTATCAGTTTTCAAGGATGGGGTAGGAACACTGTCCCCAGGCCTTCTGTATGTCTGTCCTGTGTGAAGGCTGAGGAGTACAGGTAGGACAGTAGTCTAACATTCATTCATTCTTCCAACAGAACACTTTTTGTCGATTACTCAACAAGGGTTGAGTTATGTCTTTCCCTACCAATTTTTTTTTTGTTTTGAAAACTTTACAGAAAATTTGAAAGAAATGAAAAGAACAAAGGATACCCACATACCCTTGGCCTAAAAGAGGTGCCATTTAATATGGGCGATGAGGAGAGTCCTCTCTGATTAAGGGAAGGGACAAGCTGTGGGGAAAGCTGGGTGAAGGACGTCCTCAGTGGAGGGGAAAGTAAGTGCAAATGTCCTGAGGTGGAAATGGGCCTCGCTGCTGGGGAGTCACCAGGGGTGAAACAACTGCAGGCTTGTGGTGGGAATGGAGGCATTTGAAGTTTTTCTCCCCCTTTTGAAGAGGATAGACACAAGCAGATGCCTCAGGGTCTTGAAGGGCCAGGTGAAGACCTGAAATTCAGAGAAGCGACATGATTTGACTTGTGTTGTCCATTAACCATTCTGGCTGTTGGACAGCAAGACTGGAAGCTGGGAGTCTGGTTAGGAGACTATGCTGCAAATAGGTGAGCAGTGATGAGAACTTGCCCCAGAAATGTCCTTGAATTCTGGATATGCAATTGCCCCTCTGTATCTGTGGGGAATTGGTTTCAGGCCTCCCCGTACCAAAATCCACAGATACTTAAGTCCTTTATTTAAAATAGTGTAGTATTTGCATATAACCTATGCACATCCTTCCTGTATACTTTAAATCATCTCTAGATTACTTAGATCACGTAATACAAGGTAAGTGCTATGTAAATAGTTATTGTATATTGTTTAGGAAATAATGACAATAAATAAAAGTCTGTACATGTTTAGTACAGATGCAACCATCCATTTTTTGATCCGAATATTTTTTATCTGCAGTTGGTTTAATTCATGGATATGGAACCTGCAGATATGGAAGGCCAAGGGTTTTTCCAAGGTAGAACCAACAGATTTGCTGGTGGACTGAACTTAAAATGGAAAAACCAAGTTGCCATTTACTGAGATGTGCTAGACTATGTGAGGAATTTTCTTTTGGAAATGCTACATGAAAGATGTCTATTGGAAATTCAGGTTCAAACTTCAGGGGAATCGTTATGGTTTGAAATGTAAATCATGCCATTGGCGTATCAATGGCATTTAAAGTCGTGCTTGAAAACTTCTGCAGTCTAATGATATTCCAGAACCGACTTCTAACAGGATTTCAATGTTGAGTTTTCAGGGAGTCATACCAATGTTAAAGGCCAATAGGACTGCACTTGAATTCCAGCTCCGAGTCCTGGCTGTGTGCCATTGTCAAAGGGATTGAATCTCTCTGAGCCTGGGTTTTCCCATCTCTGTAGAGTAAGCTACTGCTCTTGCCCCAGCAGCATGACTGTGAGAATTAAATTAGATAATCACTGTAAAATATTTGACATGGAATATGACTATGCAAATAGTAGGTATTTTCTCCCATTATGAAGCCCTCACAGTGTCTTTAACTGGAAATTAATTTTGTGTTGTTAAAAGAATATAACACTTTAATTTATAAGACCCCCAAAAGTAAACAGATTGGAATAGCCAACTGCCTTTCCCCCTAATTACTGCAATCATTTTTTCCAAAACAAAACAAACAGAAACTCAGACTTCTTAAGGAGTGTAAAAAACAAACAAACAAACAAAACCCAAGCTTCTTACTGACTCCAAAATAATGGGAAATTATAGAAAAAAAGCCACTTGTTGGAAAATTGCATTTCTCGGTAGCTTCATATTGGTTTGAAGAGCAGAAAAGCATAGTTGTGCATGAATACTGAACTGTGTATTGATTGGTTTGAAGTTTGGAGCAAGAATTTATGAAATACAATGTGTGTAACTTGCTTATTCTTAGACAATATAAAACCCAATACCCATGACACTTTCAGACAGAGACAAATCTCTCTGCATGGTGTTAATGTAGCAGTAAGTCTGTTAGTAAAACTCATGAAAGAACAGCCTTTTGCAAGCTGTGACCATTTCCTTCAACATGATGTAGTTAAAAGCCAGAGGAGAGAAGGAACAAATAGGATTTGTTTGAAAGGTGACAAGCCATCAGTTTGAATTCTGGGAGCTTAGCTACAGATAACCGGGATGGCCTTGCAAATAAATGCCTGAGTCATGTATGGCCTTCCCGAACTTTCATGGGTTGGGACAGGACCAGAAGCTTCCATCTCCTCCTGGGACAGTGCACTCCTGCTGAGCACGGGTTGCCTGGCATGCCCGTTGTTAAGGCTCTTCCCCAGTTCATTGGTAGTCAATTGGCCAGAAAGAAGCTACCATATGTGAAGGCAGATAGGGAGCATCTATTTCTGGCAGTTCCTCAACATTGCATTTCATTAAAGATTTTTTTTTCTTTTTGAACTAGCAATAAGCAAAGAGCACCTTGTGGGGATTTCCAAACCCCTTTAGTCAGGGTTTGGCTCACAGAGCGAAGAGAGCAATTTCTATGTGATTCCAGTGTTTGTTATGGAACACATATTTCAAAGATTAAACAGCCGTCCTCAATCCAAACAGATTCTGTCAGAGAAATTGAAAACACATCCATAAATTCTCGGCTTGCAGGCTCCTAACAGGTTGCATCCAGAGGACGTTCACTGGTAGTAGAACATTCCTTCTCCCAGGCTCTGTGTTCATTTCACACACTCACACTCACTCTTAAGGTTTCCACCTGTTTCCAGTCCATACGAACCCCAGCGGAAATTGGAGCTAGCTCCCTTCTGATGAACAGGTTTCCTTTTCTGACATTCCTCAGAATGTCAGACATTTCCAGGAATGGCTGCTGGGTGGCTCACATGATCAGAAAGGAACAATCTCCACAGAGTGGCCAGGTCGAGTTGCTTTATGGGGCAGGAGTCTTAACTGGTTATTAAGGAAGTGGGGAGAGATCAGGTGCAGCGACTTATGCCTGTAAATCCCGGCACTTTGGGAGGCCGAGGTAGAAGGATCATTTGAACCCAGGAGTTCAAGACCAGGCTGAACTGCGAGATCCCCGATTCTACAAACAATTAAAAAATTAACTGAAAATGGTGGTGCACACTTGTGGTCTCAGGTACTTGGGAAGCCGAGGTGGGAGTATCACCTAAGCCCAGGAGTTGAAGGCTGCAGTTAGCTATGATCATGCCACTGCACTCCAGTCTGGATGACAGAGTGAGACTCAGTCTCTAGGGAGAAAAAACAAACAAACAAACAAACAAACAAAACAAAACTGAGGCGAAAGCAGGTCTGCATGCAGTGGAGATGCATTCCCCAAAGGGCCTTTGGGGTGCAGTGTTTCTGCAGGATGCTGCAAGGTGCCAGCAGATTCTGTGGTTAACTACATTGGTGGCTAGAGCGTGAGGGTCCTGGGAATTTCTTTTTTAGTTTCTTTTTCGAATTTCTAGCTGAGTGACTAGAAGCGCGGACTTAACTTTAACAGACTGCAGCCATGTCATCCATAAACAGGGACTTTTCCTTATGCTTGATAATCAGAGTGGGATCTAGAAACGACCTGTGTCTGCATTGCTAGAGCCAGTGCCAGTCAGCAATGCAGAATCCCAGGTCTGCTGAGTCAGAATCTGAATTAAACAAGCCCTGGTGACTTGTGTACAGAGGACAGTTTGAGAAGTGTTGCCTTAGGTGACAGATGTCTGAACAGGTGATCTCCTGAGTTTACTTTCAGCTCTAAGATCCAACTTCTCCGAGATTTTCTCACTTCCAAAAGAAGAGGCAGTGATGGAGCCACTGGAGGAGGCTGCTCAGAGAAACGAGGTCCCAGAAACTTGGCACGAGGTCTCTAAGCCCTATTTCTCAGCTACAATTGCCCTCCTGCATGCTCTGTCTTAGGGATCTTGACCTTGGCATTAAGGACATTTGGGGCCAGATGAGACTTTGTGGTAGTGTAGAATGTTTAGCAGCATCTCTGGGCTCTACCTACTACACTCGATGCCAGTAGCACCCATCCCCCCAGGTATGACACCAAAAATATCTCCAGACATCGCCAAATGTCCTTGGGGATGCGTGTGTGCAAATCCGCTCCCCCTTCTTTAATTGTAGCACTGTGATTTATAGAGCACGGGAAAATGGACCACATTGGTGTTGTTTTGGTGGTTTTTCATAAGGTGGGATGAAAACTGCTAGTGTAAGGTGAAGACCAATGTGGACTACCTGCCTTGATGAGCCCTCACGACTGGGGAAGAGCCCCTCAGCCTTGAAGCAGAAGGCAACAATTTATGGAGAGGGGGTGCAGGTGCATTTGCTTCTTTCTGAGGACCCAGTGGTGAGCCCAGGAAGAGTGTAGTCATCTAATCTGTGCATACATCTCATGCCAGCTGGTGATTTTGAAGTGAATGGTTTCATGTTCAACTGTCTGTGACGGCCATGTTTCCCTTCCTCAGCTGCCTCCACACTCAGGCCATGCACGCGAGTTTCTTCGCAGAAGCTGCTCTTTGGTACAGTTCACTAGAAAGATTCAAACTGCTTTTCTGAGTCGACTTTGAACATTTTTGTGTCTTTATTGGAAGCTTAGAGGAGTGGTCGGCAAACTAGCACGTGACCAAGTGCAGCCTGCCACCTGTTTGTGTAGATCAAATTTATTGGCACATGGCCACATATTGTCCAGGACTGCCTCTTGCGTTTGCTTGTTTTGGTCTATGGCTGCTTTTGTGAGCCAACGGTGGAGTTAAGTCACTGTGACAGAGACTGTCTGGCCTGCAAAGCCAAAAAGATTTCCCGTCAGGTCCTTTATAGAGAGTTTGCCAGCCCCTGGCCTCGAGTACATTGAAGTCACCACACCATTGGATAATCACCTTGAATAATTTGCCTTTCTTACACTAGGTGGAAAATATGAAGACATGCTTTGAAAACAGAAGCAAGGAGAGATGTGTGTATTGGTGGAATAAGATGGATTTGTTAAAATCCTTTTCTATTCTCCAAGTTTCTCCAGTAGCTTAACTTATGCTAGAAATATTTGTCCCGACTTAGATATTAACAGAGATTTAATGGACTCTGATAAAATTTAAATGTGTGTGAGGAAGAATGGTATTTAACATCTGAATAGCACTGTGTAGTTTACAACAGGATTTTGCTATTTATTTATGTTTATTTGTCTTAGTAGTTCTATGAAGTAAAAAATTATTATATCTATTATTCAAAAGTCAAAACTCAGAGGCTCAGAGAAGCGAAAGCACAGAATAATCACCTGTGGAGATTTACAATATACTAATGCCTTGCAGCCATGCTCTGAGGTTCTGATTAAGGTAGGTAGGCTCTGCCACCAATGTTATAAAGGGTCTCTGAGTGATTGTGATCAAGATTGAGAACCTCTGGGCTCCAGGGACTTGCCCAAGTTGATATAACTAGGAGGTGATCTTATTAGAGGTAGCTCAAACTTGACTCCTTTTGGTGACTTCAAGCCTAGGAATATTTTCCTACAACATGACAACCCACCATCGTAGCTCAAATTAATCTCAGTCCAACTGGTTGGTTTCCAAGTATGGCTCTTGGACCAGGACCATCAAGGTCACCCAACAATCTGTTAGAAATGCAGATTCCCCACCAAGCATGGTGGCTCACATCTGTAATTCTAGCACTTTGGGAGCCCGAGGTGGGAGGATTGCTTGAGTCCAGGAATTTGAGGTTACAGTGAGCTATGATCATGCCGCTGCATGCCAGCCCAGGCAACAGAGTTAGACTCCATTTCTTAAAAAAAAAAAAAGAAAAGAAAAAGAAAGAAAGAAAGAAAGAAGGAAAGAAAGAAAGAAGGAAAGAAAGAAATGCAGATTCTCTGCTCCACCCTGGACCTAGGGAATCAGAAAGTCTGGGGTTGGGCCCATCCTGTGTTTTCTCAAGCCCTCCAGCTGGTTCAGAGGCAGCTCTAGTTTGAGAACTACTGGCCTAAGGTACTGGGAAAGAGGATAGAAAAATTTTGATGGGCTGGGCACGGTGGCTCATGCCTCTAATCTCAGCATTTTGGGAAACTGAAGTGGGAGGATCGCTTGAGCCCAGGAGTTTAAGACCAGCCTAGGCAACATAGCAAGACCTCATCGCTACAAAAGAATTAGAAAGATTAGCCAGGCATGGTGGCATGTGCCTGTAGTCTCAGCCACTCAGAAGGTTGAGGTGTGAGAATCACCTGAGCCCAGGAAGTTGAGGTTGCGATGAGCTGTGATCATGCCACTGCACTCCAGCCTGGGCCACAGAGTGAAACTTCGACTAAAACAAAAAAAAAAGAAAGAAAAGAAAAGAAAAGTTCTGATGGAGATAAGGTGTAAAACACACAGACACATACATGCACATATATATGTACCTGGAACAGGTCCTGCCTCTGGGAAATTAGCCCTGGGTGTTGAAGGGCACAGTGAGTGTGAGACGTGTTGGGAAAAGTAAGAATCCATGTATATTTAGGAAGTATGAAGATGCTAGGGTGGCATGAAAAGAAAATGGGTCTCACCAACCTCCCAGATGAGCCTCTACAGACTTCATCTTCCTGCGGGCAGTCCTGGTGGTCTTAGCGTTCCTTTGCTGTGCTGGCAGGTCAGAGGGTTTTTTGTTGTTGTTTCATTTCATTTTTGCAAAGGCTTTGCTGAGATGAACATTCTTGTGTGATTAAACGAACCTCCTTCTGCTTGAAACTAAAGTCACATTCTTTGCTTCAATTTTATCCCAGGTGCTCCTTTTTAATTGCATTTCATATTCAACTGTGCAGCCATCCCCTTCCCAGAGAGGGCTGGCCCCCTAATCACTATGGTGCTTTTACCCCTGCAGCTGGGACTTCAAAGGCCCCAGAAGTCGTATTGTAATGTGAGCTCCAAACTGTCCCCAAGACAGAATACAGAGAGGCATCATCAGTCAAGACTCATCAAGGATACCTCCATGTGGCATGGGGGTGACCAAGTCCAACCCATCCTCAGTTCCTCTGGGCACCTCCCCCTCCACAGCATTGCCAATCACAGTCAGAAAACCACACCAAGACATGCATCATTCAAGGCCTTGCACTGGACATCTAGAACAAGGGGCCAGGCATGTGTGCCGGGAAAGAATGTTTGTTTCAAGCGAGGGTTCACAGCAGCAGCTGCTAAAAGGGGAAGACAAGCAGCGGGGCTCCCGCAGGCGGACCTGAGAAAGTATAAACAATGATTACAGGCTCCAAAACAGGGCCGTTGCGGGGGGGGGGGGGGGGGTGAAATTGCAGCATCTGATTTGGGTTTTGCTTTTGTAATTACTGGACTTAGAGAATGTAACTGCAAAGCACATGCTATTTCCAAAATGGGTGGGACCATGTGAGCTCATGATGGCTTCAAGTCTGCACTCTGATATTCAAGTTTGACTCCCAGAGTTAACAAGAGCAGGCCCTGCTTTACATAGTAGCTTAATTTTAAGTTCCAAAGCTCAGTCCCTGGAAGCAGATGGGGTCACTTGTGGTTCTATTCTTTTTCTTCAGCCTGGGGCCAATATAGAATATTGATTCCTAATGTGGAAATTCTGAGGAGTTGGCTTTTTTGGGGTTCAAATCTATGAGTTTCTCAAAGTCAAGGAGCTATGTCTCTTATCTTTTTTCAGTGTCAGTTCTAGTATCTTGTATACTGATCACAAATGATATACTGTATGCTTATGAAGAACGGATAAATGCTGAAAGTCAGTTCTTAGCTGTGACCTTTTAGAAGAAGTCAAGAAAATAATCCTGGTAGAGTTTTCTGGAAGCATAGAGCATTTTCCCAAAGAGAGCTATCCACCATTGTGTAAAATGTCACATAAAACACTAAGTGTCAAAAGAAAATGGTAATTGGCTCAGTGTTTCATGGCCTGAGAGGACCTGCTAAGTTCAGAGACCCCGAACTTCCAAAAAATGAATATGAAAGGGGAGTCTGAAGACTCTACATGCCCTGGCTTATCTTTGATCAAACTGAACCTGCGAAGAAGTGTGGCAGGTTCTAAATGCCGCGGAGACTAACTGCTCAGGAAATCCATGTTGGTGACTTTACTGAACATGTCACATCAAAGGGAAAAAAATGCCCCACTGACTGGAAAGTTCTTTTGGTATTCAATATTGAGAAAGAATAGAAATGAGATTAAATTTCAGTATTTCTGGATTTGGTTAATAGATTCTCTTTTCCAAATATAAGAACTTTAAGTGATTTGTTGACTTAGTAGAAAAATATCCAAAAGGTGCATTTAATAACCAGGTCTGAAGGGGAATAAAAATATAATTATAGATAAGAAAAAAGCATCGTAATATTTAGAGAAGTTGTTCAAAAATGTTTTTGTGGCATCCAAAATGGCTGAAGTTCACCAGCACAGAAACTTCCATGGGTAGACCCTGCCTTTATAGGCAAATCTGAGGACATTATTTTCAACTTGACGCTGAGGAAGTTAGGAATATGCCACCCTCAAATATGCTGCTCTGGCATATTGAGTATTTTGAATGAAAGGAACTTCAAAAAAATAGGTGCACGAAGATCACTTTGACCTTCATTATGTTTCTTAAATGCAGGAGATGAAATTCCTTTTTGAAAGACCCCTCTCTTATACAAAAAGGAATAACATTCTTATCATCAAGGATGGGAAGTGGAAACTGAGAGAATTCCATGCAGACCTTGTTAAAATAACTCTTATCTTTTTAGACTCCCCACATAAGTTTGTCTTTTTTTCACAACTTAACTTTTTTTGGTCCAATTCAGTATATAAGTGATTGATTCTAACTGCTTCTTTGGGTCTTTATTTCCTTTTGAGTGCTTCCATGCTACATAAAACTAGTATGAAATAAATCTGTATGCTTTTCTTCTGTTGATCTATCTTACATCAAGTTCATTCTTGAGCCCAGCCAGGAAGATGGGGGTGAAGTTTTTCTGCCCATACAGCTCTGTTCTCGGGGATTCAAGGAGGCTAAAGTAAAATGGTGGGGAATGATATCGGAGGAATAAATATCCTAATTTTTATTTTATAAAAAGAAAAAATACCATGTACACTTGAGTATTTCATATTATTAACAAACCACTTGGTGGACTCTTGCAGCCTGCAATAGCTGCAGAGGTTCATGGTGGCATCTTGTCCTTGGAAGAAGCCATCCTTACTTAAGGCTCAAAAGACAAAAAGCAGTGCAAACATGCCATTTATGTTACCCCTAGCTGCCCTTGGCCAGAAGGTAAAGCTCTCTTGTTTTCTCCTTCTTTTCTCACTCCTCCTTTCCAAGGATCTGGCTTCATCTCAGCACCCCTTCTATGCTTGAGACAGAAAATGCCATTTCCTTCCAGTCTATGCTAGCCAAACTATTCCCAGTCACCTTGGATTATCACGTTCTTCAGAGAGAAGCAACTGCAAGTTAGATAAATCTTTATTTGTTAAAACCCATCACTTCTCATGGCTCGCGTTGATGAGTTCATTTTCTAAATCTCCAGCCTCACTCATTTGGGGCTACAGGGCTGAAAGGGGCAGATTGACAACTGTGTCTTGCCAAAGGAGAACTGCATTAGCGGGTATCTGGTTCAGGATCACATTACCTCTGGCCACCATTTTTACAGAGGTGAAGCCAGGTGAAAATGGTCTGTTGAAGAACTTTAACTTTGGCATAGGATAGACATAGCTTTCAATTCAGGTTCTGCCACTTCCTAGCTATATGACTTTTGTCAAACCACTTAACCTCTCTAAGCTGTAGTTTTCTCATCTATAAAGTATGTGGATTCATCTAGCCATACAAACTTGTTGGGCACAAGAGCTGGCATAGTATGAATGCTCAAAAATGTGATTTTGACAGAGATAGCTGATGCTCACCAAATCTGTGTTCTCCTTTTCTTCCTGGACTCACAGCTAGATTATATTTCCCAGCTTCCTTTGCTGTTAAGTGTGACCATGTGCTGGTTTTAGCCAGTAGAATTTGAACAGAAGTGAGGCCCGTAAGTCCCACATGGGATCCTCTGCAGTCTTCCTCTCTGCTGGGCTAGAACAGAGATGACTCAGGGTGACCTTGGAAGCTGCGTGTTGAAGACGGCAGCTCTGATGTCAGCCTAGGCTTCTGAATGACTGTAGAGGATTTCCCAATCACCTGTTTACCTGCCTAGTACTGTCATGTAAGAAACAAAGTTCTGTGATATTGCACCCTTTTCCATTTTGGGGTCAATTTGATGAAGCAGACGGTCTACCCAGCCCATGTAGTTATCACCATTATAAATTCCTAGAAGGCTGGCAGTGGTGTGATGAAGCCAGCTGGTATCAGTTCACAAGAGCAGATGGTTAAATTTGCAGGAGTTTAGTGAGTCAGTTGATGACATATTCCTAGCTTGAAATTAGCCATGGTAGAAGCATTTACACCACAAAAGTAGGCAGATACTATAAACCAGTTTTGTTTTGCCCTGTTGGAACATGTATTAGCATACCACTGACTGGGAATATACTGTTTTCCTTCTTGCCTTATTCCAAAGCCCCATAACCTAGTGTGTTGTATATTTGTATGACCCCAAAAGCGTTCATGACTTTATGACTCAAGATCAGACTTGAATCAATGAAAAGAGGAGACATGATAAAAGGACAAAAGCTAATACTGAAGGTTAGATGGAGGCATACAGTGAAGGGGAAGAATAGTCTAACATTTGTCATTCTAAAATAGGCACACGTTTTTGTATCTTGAGTCTCTTTAGAAATTTCAGGTCTTCAACCTCCTTTACGCCCCCTGTCTGGACAAGTTGTCACCAGCAAGTGGATGTCTTCCAAGTGCAAAGATTCTTCCTTCCCTCCCAAGCACTGGGGAAAGTGTCTTATTCTCTTCGAGGAAGGCTGTGGCCAGCACAGAGGGGGCTGTCTCTATCTGGACTACCTCAACAGCAGGCCCTAAGACGAGGATTCAAGTGCACATCAATTATTTGGAAGTTGATGACAGGAAACAGCATGCAGGAGTGGGGGGATGATGTGAGATAGAGAAGGGAAGGCGCATCATCAAGCACATCGCTGCTGCAGGCAGCTGGAGACACTGGGAGACCATATGGAACATGCATCTCAGAGTCATCACTCCAAAGAGGGACAAAGGTATTGAGGTGTTTATCTATTAGCTCTCTTCAGTCATTGGCATATCATATGCCCAGAATGCCCATAACCTGTCCTGACAACCATACAGTCTCTTTCATTACCCAGCCCCTGAGAATCTTCACTCCACCAAGATTTCCTTGCCTTTCTTTTTCTTTTCTTTTTTTAAGGGACAAGTCTCTCTCTGTCTCCCAGGCTAGAGTACAGTGGTGCAATCATAGATCACTGAAGTCTTGAACTCCTGGGCTCAAGCAATTTTTCTGCCCCAGATTCCTGGGTAGTGGGGACTACAGGTGTATGCAACCATGCCTGGCTAAATTTTTTATTTTTTGTAGAGATGGGGTGTCACTATGTTGCTCAGGCTGGTCTTGAATTCCCGAGCTTATGTGATTCTCCTACTTCAACCTCCCAAAGTGTTGGGGTTGCAGGCATGAGCCCTTGTACCCATCCTGTGACCTCCTTATTCTATCAGAGGTGAGCTAACTCTTATTCTGACTTCTCAGTCTGTAAATCACATATATTCTCTTGGCTGCCCTTGACTGTGACTCCAATCATATATGCCCTGACCAATCATATATGCATTTAGTTCCCCTCAGTGCATTCGTGTATAAGAAGAATTCAAGTCACAATCTCAAACATGACATAACTGAAGGGCTCTTCTCTTAAGGTCCAACATGATTATGACCATCGTGGATTAGATATATGTTTCACTGGAATTTCTTCACTGTGGTAGACACAAAAATTGACCCCCAAAATGTTTATATCCAAACCGCTGAAACCTGGGAATATGTTGTTCTACATGGCAAAAGGATTTTGCACTTGTGATTACATTAAGGAACTTGAGAGATGGAGGACATGATCATGGGTGATCCAGGTCGGCTAATGTCACTACAAGGGTCTTTAGAAGAGGGAGAGAGACAGGAGGTTCAGAGTCAGAGATGGAGGTGAGACAATGGAAGCAGACCAGAGTGGTGTGGTGCCATGAGTCAAAAAATGTGGGCAGCTTCTAGAAGCTGGACAAAGCAAGGACCAGATTCTCCCCTAAAGCCCTAGAAAGAATGCAGCTGTGCCAACACATTGACTTTGACCCATTAGATCCACTCAGATTTCTGCCCTCTCAATCTGTAAGATAATACATGTGTGTTGTTTTAAGTCACTAAATGTGTGGTCACTTGTTACAGCACCAATAGGGAACATACCCACATATTCAAGTTTTTAAAAGTATGTATTTTTGAATTGATTTTTGGATATCCAATGTACTTGTGATGTTTGGCTGTCTTTTTTCAATTAGTTTCGGAAATCAGCCTTGTGGATTACCTGTTACCAAACCAAGGCCAGGGTTGGCTACTCTCTGAGGCCTGCTGTCATTTATCAGCGGTGGCTTCTCAGGGCTGAGACCTGACCTCTCACGTAGGTGGGTCAGCTGTTGCCGGGAGGAAACTCTGTTGCTGATGGTACCTGCTGACTATGGTCCAGTTATTTCTGGATTAACTGCTGCTTTTGATTACTGGCACTATGTTTTGTGGATAATCTTTCATCTAGGTAATCGAAAATTCTCTGTCCAGACATGCTGTTTTGGGGCACTTGAAACCCAAAGGTTTTGCAGCTTTGCTCTTCTGGTAGTGCCTTGAAGGCATCAGTAACTTATGTTCTCACCAGATTGGTTGGCTAATTCATGAATGTGCTTCATTCTGGATAATAATAGCAAATATTTTCTGAACACTTTACTATGCCAGTCAAGCTCTAGATTGAACCTATTTTTGAACCCTTGCTCTGAGCTGAGTACACCATGGCTATCCCCACTTTACTGGCTGGAGAGGTTTTGTAGCCTGGGGACTTTCACACAATGAGTGCATGGCAGAGCTCTGCTGGGAAACCAGGCAGCCCAATTCTTCAGCTCTCAGTCTAACCAGCAATGACACTGATAAACTCTTTTTAGAAATGGCCCAAGTTTGCTCCCAGACCTAACCAAGACCTAAGCTCTAGTACTTGTGAATGTAACCTTATTTGGAAATAGCATCTCTCCTTGCAAATGTTATCAAGTTAAGGATCTCAGGATGAAATTATCCTGGATTTAGGGTCCTAAATCTAATGACGTGTCCATAAAAGAGAAAGGAGAGGGAGATTTGAGACACAGAAACATTAGAGGGAAGGCCACATGAAGTCAGAGGCAGAGATCGAACGATTGAAGTGAACGTCTCACTTGAAGTTAGCTTTAACTTGTAGTGAAAGAGGCCAAGAATCAGGAGGCAAAAATGACACCTTTGTGAACTGCTGCACTTTCTTCTGGACACGTGCTTGTGTGACAGGAGGGACTCCCTGTCTGTCTAATGGTTGCTGGGCTCCTTTCTATTTCCAGGACGCTGGACTTCACTTACCGCATTACAAAGTAGTGACTATAATTCTCTTAATATTTAGTGATCAAAATGGGTGAAAAGTTTCCTGCTTGTGTCCAATGGTGGTTGAGAGGGAATGTCTTATCAACAAAAAAGAAAGTTACTGGTTACTTCTGCATTTCAATTCCCTCAGTTTAGTTGCGTTTCCCCATTTACCTGCCATGTCACTGGTCTTGACCTGCTCTTAAGTGTGTAGGATGGTTGGGTAGCCACTACAAAGCTCAAGAATTCCTTTCATACCAGAGGGCATAACACTAACACAGTGGTTCTCAACCAGGGGCAATTTTGCTCCTTAGGTGGTATATGGCAATATCTGGAGGCATTTTTGATGGTCACAACTGGGGGAGGATGCTACTGGCATCCAATGAGTTGTAGCAGTTTCCTGATCTTACTGTATGTATCAAACTACCACAAATGTGGTGGCTTAAAATAATGGAAATTTATTCTCTCACAATTCTGGAGGCCATCAGTTCAAAATCAAGGTGTTAGCAGGGTCAGTCCCTTCTAGAGACTCCAAGGGAGAATCATTTCTGTGCCTGCCTTCTAGATCCTTCTGGCTGCCGAAAATCCTTAGTATTCCATGACTTGTGGAAGCAGAACACCAATGTCTGCCTCTGACCTCATGTGGCCTCTTCTCTATGTCTCTGTGTCTCAAATCTCCCTCTCCTTTCTCTTCTATGGGCACCTATCATTGGATTTAGGACCCTAAATCCAGGATAATTTCATCCTTAGATCCTTAACCTTATGACATCTGCAAGGACAGATGTAAGGTTACATTCACAAGTACTGGGGGGTAGGTCTTGAACATTTTTTTTTTAGGGGGGACACTATTTAACCTATGACATGAGCAGAGATAAGGGATGTTAAGAAGCATCCCATGATACACAGGACAGGCCTTACAGTAGAGGCTGGGAAACTGCTCTGCCATCAGTGAGAAATTTGTGGCAGAGAACGTCTCTCAAGCCCTTCAGCCAACTGTGGTGTGCAGTGTGGCCAGTGCAGATGCCAGCTGTTTTCTCGAGTGTGAACGATCATTTCCAATGAGTGGAGGCCAATTGTGCCCAGTAGGTGGCATTCAAATACCCCATATAACCAAACCTGGTGTGCAGCTGACACAACAGGTAAGAAATTAAAGGAACTTGCAGAAGTGTGCAGATACAGGTATATAAACCCACAGTTTGCATCTCTCTCTTAAGTACATATTAAGAACCCCTGATTTCCCAACATAGGCTCTCAAGGCATCCCTCTTCTCCACCTCCCTCCTCACCACCTCCCTCCTCACCTTCATGATTAATCTATTTGGAGATAGTGTTTTATGGGAATTTATACCAGGGGTCCCAAACTTTTTCTGTAAGGCCCAAATAGTAAATATTTTAGGTTTTACAGGCTAAGAGGCAAAACTGAGGATGCCACGTGGGTTCTGAGACAAGAAAAGGAAGTCCTGTAGTACCCTGCCCCATTTGTGTGGGGTGGCTGGTCCTGGGTGGTGGGCAACTTTGTGCCCAGTAGCCATCTGCTGCAGACTTTCTCTAGAGGAAGAGTGAACTGCCCTAGGGTCCTAACCCTAGGCTCTGGGAGGTAGGGAGAGGGGTTGAAGTGGAGGGAGGCTCACAACCATGATCAGTTTCACTCTCTGTTCTGGTGACACCCAGGTCCTGGTGTACCCTTCTCTCCTTTTGGAGAACTGGGCCATCTCAACTTGGGCAACTGGCTGGAGGGTCCTGGACTGCACGATGCCCAGTAGTTGTCAATAGCAGAGACCTCAGTGTGTAGGTGGTAAGCGGTATGGACTCTGAGCAGCATCACTGGCCTGTGAGGAAGGGTGCAGGAGCAGAGGGGGAAATACGAGTGGAGGGTGATGCCCTGGCTGGTCTCCCAGCTCACAGTGGCAGCCTGCTCCAGCAAGGTCTGTAGGCCGCACAAGCACAGGCGGTGGGCTGGATTCGGCCCACAGGCCATAGTTTGACTGTATGACGCATGCTCGATTAGTCCTTTATGACTTGACAAACCGCATAACTCATTTGTGAAAGTACAACGCTGAAAGTAGTAAGAACCATCTGATACCCCTGTGCTGAGCTAGGTCACGGGTTTTCATAGATAAGGTTCAGAAAAACGGGCACTGCCAAGCTTCTCTTTGCAAATCAATATGCGGGTTAAAGAGATATTCAGGGTCAGAGAACCGAAAGGAATGTTTCTGTCCTTCGCATTTTTTTTTTTTTGAGTCTGGGTCTCACTGTGTCACTGAGGCTGGAGTGCAGTGGCATGATTATAGCTCATCACAGCCTCCATTACCTGGGCTCAGGCGATCTTTCCATCTAGGCCTCCTTAGTAGCTGTGACTACAGGCATGTGCCACCACGCCCAGCTATGAGATCTCACTATCACGTCCAGGCTGGTCTTGAACTTCTGGGCCCAAGCGATCCTCCTGCCTTGGTCTTCCAAAGTGCTGGGATTACAGGCATGATCCAATATGCCTGGCTTGTCCTTTGCATTTTGAAATCTGTCTCTTCTATTCCTCCACACTTCCAATCATCTGACTGGAGTATAATCCTGCAAAGTGCAAGCACCAGGGATCAGCGTCTATTTATTCTTGTGATATATAGTTTACTTTAGGTAAACTAAAGTTTTGAGACTGGTGACCAATTAATTTATCTTGTCTTTTACTAAACAATCCTCGAAGGCAAATATCAAAAGCACTATGTTTAGAAAGAATAAAAGAGCAGCGAACTCCGAAGTTTCAAATGTCACGAACTTCGTGCCACATGCGTCAACCATCTGACATTTACAATATGAATGCTTTGGTTAAGATAAAATGCTTTCTTAGTCAAAGCCCCAGAAAATTGTTTGCTATCACAGTAGTGACTGCTGTTTGTCAGTGAATATTCTTTTTTTGCTTAGAAACTTCATCACAAAACTCGGCTACCTCCCTTATTATTGAGCTAACCTCATACTGTATCCCCCTTGGCATGCACACTTACCAATTCTCTCAAAGCCAAGTTAGATGAGGTTCATGGGATGCCAGCTCTCCCCACTTCCTCTTTTAGATCCCTCCTGATGTAGTTTGAGCAAAGCCTGAGGACCTTTCTCCATCGTGCGTAAATTCAGAACTAAATACATTTCAGGTCTATCGTTCTGCAAAGGAAGTGATCAATAAGCACCAGAAAGAGAGGTTTCTAATGGAGAAATAGGAAATATAAGTTAACAAATGAGGGATTTGAGTCTAGGAAAGAGGGCAGAAATTGCTTTTCAACCTATCAAACCGCGTTCCTGCCTCAGTCAGTAACAGCCCTTAGATTGACAACGGAAGTATCTCAGAGGGAAGCTTGATGCCCAGAGATGCAGCTGAAGATGCTGAAATGACTCATTTGTATCCCCAGATCCAGACCCTTGCCAATGCCCAGACAGATGGAGTCCGTATGTGAGGAATGGGGCGTGCAGGGAGGGCCCAGTTGCTTCCTTCCTTCTGAAGCATATTTTGCTGCTGAGGTTTCTTCTGGGTCTGTGTAGCATGTCTGTAACTTTAAGGAGAGTACCAATGAGCAGTGTCCTCCTCCCACCCAACATGGGCTTGCAGGGCTCCAGCCTTGGCCTTCTCATCTGTACAAACTCTTTCAGCAACCTTGTCCAGGTTCTCAGCTTTGACCATTACTTCTCAATCTCTGGCTTTGGTCTATCTCCAGAACTCCAGATTGGCTTCCCTAACTTCTGGCTGGATGCAGCTGATGGTCCCTCGGGCACTTCAGGCACAAGAGACATACTGTAGATTCAAATATACCAATAGCTTGAAAGATCTGGCATCTGGAAGAGACTTGGCATCTCCAAGGAGACTGGCATCTGCCAAAGGTTTGACATCCCCATTCCTGTGGGAGAAAATGGATGAAGAATCAGTAATGGTGCTTTATCTTACTGGAGTTGACTGAGAGAGAGGAGAGATGTTGGGAAGATGGTGACAATGATGGGGTGATTGGGGCTTTGAAGATGAAAATGGGGTTGTGTTGATGAGTTGTTTTTTGGTTGTACATCACAAAGACCTAACTCAAACTAGCTTAAACACATACACAGAAAGGAAGGAAAGAAGGAGGGGAGGGAGGGAGGAAGAGAGGGAGGGAGGGAGGAAGGAAAGAAAGAAGGAAGGAAAGAAGGAAGGAAGGAAGGCAAAAAGAAAAGAAGGGCCGGGAGCAGTGGTTCATGCCTGTAATCTTAACACTTTGGGAAGCTGAAGTGAGGGAATCTCTTGAGCCCAGGAGTTCGAGATCAGTCTGGGCAACATAGTGAGACCCCTATCTCTACAAAAGTAAAAAGAATTAACTGGGTATGATAGCACATGTCTGTAGTCTCAGCTACTCAGGAGGCTGAGGCAGGAGGATTACTGGAGCCCAGGAGTTTGAGGCTGTGGAGTACCACTGCACTCCAACCAGGGTGACAGAGTGAGACTTCGACTCAACAACAACAACAACAAAAAAAAAAAAAAGAAAGAAAGAAAGAAAGAAGGGAACTTTATAATTTTATTGGCTCAGGAAACTAGGAAGTAAGGATATAGCTTCAGGAACAGCTGGATCTAAGTATTCAAATGATGCGTGCATGCAGGTAATTTATTTGAGAGGAGCACTGAAAAGAGAATGAAAGAGACCTAAGAGAAGGATGCAAAATGAGTTGAATGGTATCATGGGAGACTGGAGCTCAATGCCATGGAATCTTCAGGAGAGCCTTATAAAAGTGATCTCTGGACTGTCCTTCCAGGAGACAACAGGGAGATGCACTTATTCCTCAACTCTGTCCCTCATTCATCAAATGTGGCCCCATGGGTGTTGACACTCCTCTCATTTTATGGCTTGCTCATGTAACTGCTGAGCTAGTTCTACAGGCGTCTTACCGGAGAGAAGCCTCAGGTAGAACATGAACTCACTGCAGCCTCAGAGAAGTCTTAGGGTGGAGAACGCTGACAGGTTGCACCTGTGTGAGGCTCGTCAGAACCTGCACGGCATTGATCTCAGAAGCAATGGGTGGAGTAAAGGCAGAGGACAAGAGGATTCAAAGTGGCCCATAGAGGTGTCATATTCATCATCAGCATGTCTCTATTTCCTTGTCTCTTGCTCCATCTCTTGACTCTGTTTGCCTGGGCCTGATTTCCAGACAGGTTTATCTGCATGGCCATAAGACATCCCCAAGAAGCTTTAGGCTTATATGGTTCATGGAGCTCATCATTGCAGAGAAGGAGAGAGAGCCTGGTGACCCCATGCCTAATGTTCAGAAGGAATTCTGATTGTCCTTCCTTGGGGCATGTGTGCAGCCTGTGACCAGGAAAGCAAGTGGTCTCGACTTCTTGCCCTGCTACAATTGCATCGAGTTAGGAGTGTGCTATTTCCCAATGGAAGGGTGGTTGGCAGTGGCAGATATGGAAATGTGATACTCAGATATTCTTTCAAGTTTCAAGGAAAACTTAATGTCAAGTTTCAAGAAGTATGTTTGGCTGACTTTCAGCTTTAGAGCCAAGGCCATACTCTTTTTGGAGCAGTCCCCAGCCAAGGACTGAACAAGGCAATAAAGGCTTTATCCATTTCTGCCCAATGCAGAACTCCCCTAAGGGCGAGCTACCTGTTGGGTTGATAGAGAATTTGCCAGGTTCAACATAACATTCTGGAAGCTTCTTCTGCCCAATTCTTCTTCCTCCCTTTTCCTTCTCAGGTGTTACTCTCCAAAATACCTGTTACATTCCAAACTGACACATGAGTGTCAGTTGGGTTCTCCAGGATGAAGAAGTAACCTATGTTTTCTCAGGGGATAAAAGAACTTGAAAGATGAAGGAAGAGAGAGGAATGAGAAAATTCCAAGTTTTGAGTGGGTACAGCAAAGGGCTTCCAGTGACCTTTACTTTGGTGCTTCTTCTCAGAACCACTTCCAAAGGTGGCCTATGCACAGCACTGACAGTGGCTCTAGAAATAAAAGGCACTCTGACATTTGAAATCCATGCCTTCAGGTTTTGATGTCCTGCCAACTGCAGGGCCTACACTGCGCTTTCATGAGACAGTGGGCTACATACAGCCAGGGAGAGAAATACAGAGAACACTCACTCTCCAGGTAAGCAAACTTATGTGTAACCCAGACTCCTTCTCCCCACAGAGGCATTGACGCAGTGCAGAACATCATGTAGATTCCAAAGATCACCTTTCATATGAGTTGCTGTTTGCCAACAGGCACACTAGGGAAGATATGGAGCCCTTTATGTGAGAGTTGGCATTGCTAAACTGGAAATCCAAGGTCCAAGGAAGAGTAAGGAAATACATTAGCCTAGACTTGAGTGTTCTCATTTCTCTGAGACTACTCTGTCTAATGTATCTTCAAACACCTGGCTTGTGCATCACTGGGCTTGGGTTTACAAATTGGAGTGAACTTTATGAGAAGGTGGTACATAAAATTATAGGTCTATAAATGGCCATCGTAAGCCAGTCAAATAAAAGGCATGAATTCCAAGTCATATGGTATGATGAAACTGAGCTGAAATTGCTGTTATTTCCACTGGCAGGAAAACAAAAGTGAACAAAAATCCTTATTCTTCTGTGTGTACAGGAATCAGAATGCATTCCCATAGTGACTTCTTGTGCCCTACATGCAAGGGAGCAAATAGAAGTTCTGGCTCACCACTCTGACTTCTAATTTCTGAGATTCGATGTGAATATAAGTAGTAATGATTTTCTGTGGCATCTTTACAATATGCATCACCAGGAGTGTCATAAAATTTTTCTTGAGGTCCTAAGGGGAAAATTTAAGACAAACACTATTACAATCATGCATGTTTGGAGCTGGATAAATTTAACAAGCAAAGGGTGATGTAATTGCTACTTTGTAGTTTTAAGAATTGAGTTCCTTTTTGTGTTCATTCCTGTTAAATCACAAACTAGAAAACTAGAACAAAGGTGAAATGACTTTAACTTATATAAAAGTTGTACTGATCTTGGTAAGATCCAGAGTTACACCAGCGTCATCTTGGAGTGGCAGGTCTAGAAATTGACTGTAAGCCATTCCATTGTATAACATTCTTTCTAATGAAACACTGTTTCTTTTCTTAGAAATATAAAGAATTTCCTGGGGCTGTGAGAGAATGTTGGTACATCTAGGGCAGATATCTTTACTAGGTGCAGTTAGAGAGTTGAGAGAGCCTAGATGAGGTGGTGGACTAACAGTTCCAGCAATGGAGGGAATCCAACCAGAAAACCAATATTATTAATGTTATCAGAAAAATTGGGCTCTTAGGAGTTGACTGAAGCTAGTCAAACACCTAAAAGGCTGAGGGATAACACAGAACACAAATGCAAGCACTAACTTTGTGCAGGGCTAGAGTATTTTTATCAGTCACTCTGAAGCCTTCTGTCCTGGTGTTCAGATATCCAGGGAGTGAGCTTAGAAATGAGAAGACTGAGTGAATTGCAAGAAATTGGAACTGAGGCTGGTGGATGGTCCCAAAGACTACTCCATTCAGGTCATGGTGGCTCTGATTAATCACACAACTCTCTCAATAGTATTTATTTCTAAGAAATAAGAGTATTCACATTTGTCAGATTCAGCTCATGCCTCTTTTCTGGATAAACACTAATGTATTTTGCATACATTTTTCTAGTCTTCAGGTAGACTAGTATATCCCACATATAAAATATAGCCTTTTAAAACAAATAATATAACACAATGGAATACTTTACAATCACTTTCTACACCTGCCTCTTGAAGACGGCACTGGTGTCATTCTGGATCTTACCTAGATCAGGGACAACTTTTCTTCTTGTTAGTCCTGAATTGTTTTTGAATAGACACCTCAAAACACCAAGAGATAGGCAAAGTGAGTTTTCTATAGTTTCTTGTCTTTTTTCCCATGACAGTATCAAGTAATAATAACATATTAACCAAATAAGGTTTTAAAGCCTTCTATTGGGAAATTTTTCTTTCTCTTTCAAATGTGGGAGCTGCGGGTTCCCATTCCAAGATGGAAGGCTGGGCAAATGGAGGCATGCTAGCAGCCAAGCTTGGCTAGCATATGGCCTTGTTTCACCTGGGGCAGAAATGATAGCTGTTGCCAAATGATGGCAATTTGCTGTCATTGTGGGACGTACTGAAGGATAGGTTTTCACCCACTTTTTATCTAATAGCATCATTATGATAAAAGTTATAATTTTGGAACAGAGGAAGCTTTGTCTCCGCAATTTTGTTCTTCTGCCTCCAGCATTTTCCTTTTCTGTGGCATACCTAAATTATTTTTTGGGTTGAAACGAGCCCTTTGCAACAATGACAAAAGTGTCAGCTGAGGAATCACTTTTCTCCCAGGAGAAGAAAAAATTGACCCACTGTCAGTGATCTAGATCCCTTTGTCTGTTAATCTCTAGATTAGCCAATGATTTTCTAGAATATCACGCTGTTCATGGAGTTCTGGATATGCCCCAGACTCTTTCATCCTCCATTTACACACACACTCCTGACGTCCTAATTTCATCCATGATATATGAACGTTGCCTGTTTAACTTTCTGAAAGCAATTATATTTCCCTTATAAGGAAAAGATGGTTAATATTTATCAAGATTACAATGTGCTCCCCTTCATTTCTGCTTTACTTCATCTGACAACTGCTACTGAATGAATTGTGTGTAGAAATGGCATGTGTCACTTGTAAGCCAAGGGAGTAAAGAGCTGGTATGCCTTTTACATCCCTGTCTTTCCTAACCATGGCAACCTGGGAATTCACATATTGAGATGGCAGCATCACCAGATGGAGAAAGCTTGGCTCCCTGAGTCACCAGATGGAGGCAAGCTCTGGCCAATTTGCCTTGGAGTTCATGTAAGTGAGAAGTAAACTTATACTGTGCTAAGCCTTTGAGATTTTTTGTTATTACAGCATAGCCCATCTTATGCTGACTAAACCTTATTTCTACATTCCTGTGAAAAATACACAATCTTCTCTATGAACTTATTACAAATATAATAAAGGTATAAAGATTTCAGACTCAAATATCTGACGTATCAGAATAGGGTAGATGGAGAAACATTCTGATCAGCTTCCTTTAGGGCTTATATTAAACAAGTAAAATAAAACAAATAAGCAAATAAAAACCCATGTTTTCTACTCAAATAATCTCTTCCAAACTAATCAGGATCCCAGAAGTTATGTAGCTTGTGGAACTGTGCAGAACTGTGGAATACTATCTCCTCAGGAATACAAAGTTATTTACAAGATGGGTCAGGTTGCCCTGAAGGTAGTATTGAGGAGGGTCTTTGTTGGAGTAGGGGTGGAGAGCTCTATAGAAATTTGTGCATTCACCAAGGTTTTCTGTATTCCTATCCTTCATCCCCTGGCATTTGTTTTTTAGTTCCTGGGCTAGGTTTGATTATCTGGAAGACAGACTATACACACACACACACACACACACACACACACACACACACACACACACACACACACATTCACATACACACAATTATTTTGAAAGGTGACTAAATATTTTGTAAAAAAAACCCAACAAGCCAATAATCATGAAAAAAATCAGAAATTTTGTTGCATTTCCTTACATTTGGCAGGGGGTGGCCTCAGCATTGTTTATATTTATATTGATATTGGAAAAGGAGATTGGATGTGGAAGAAGTTTCTGTAACATCTTTTGAAGTTTAGGGCCTCTAAAGCTTTTCATAGGCGCCTGCTCAGATATTTCTTCAGAATTGTATCTTGAACTCAATTCTTCTCAATGGCTGCTGACAGGCATTGAGTACAAATTAAGCATTTTTTGATAACAGAGGATATTTGTGTTTAGAAAGGTAAGGCTAGGTTAGTAAGAGTTTGTGGCAGAGTCTGACTAGTTGATCACCAAACATTTTCCCATCCTTTCTGGGGCATACAGCTTGAATACATTTCCTAAAATTCCTTATAGTTAGGCAGGGAATATGTTATACGCCATCTCCAGGTCTGGACCCTCAACAGTCTCTCTGTGATTTTCCATATTCTTTCTCTTTTTTTGAGATATGATCTAATGCAGAGCATCTAGTGGAGGAAACCCCCAGGGATTTAGGGTCATTTAGATAGAAGGAACCTGGGTTCTTGAATGACTATGTGGAGCAGAACCTGCATTGAACTATGATATGCATGAGAAATAAACCTTTCACGTGTGAGATCACTAGGAGTTGGGAGTTGTTTGCTGTAGTAGTTAACCTACCCTGACTTAGCCAATCACAGTTTGTTCTTCTCTAAGAAGTGTGCACTGTATGAAGTAGTTTTTCAGGTGCCCTAAATACCTCTGTTATAGCTCAAGGATTTAAGTGTCACCACACAAAGTGGTATCACCTTTGTGAAGAATTTCCAGATGCATCTTTCCAAAAGTAGTATTGATTATACTCTCTTTTCTGATGACATGGTAACACATTTTTACCTCTCTTTTGTAACCTGTTACATGGTATTGAATTTATTGTTGATGGTGCAACTTAACAACCTTAGGCAAAAAGGGGAATTTATTCCATATTAGGAAGTGGGGTAGATAGTCTTCAAAGATGGTCACCGTCAATTCCTCTCTTCTATATATGTGCTGGTTTTTCCATCTACCTTTATTTCATCTCCTCTGATATCTGGACTGGCCTCGTGGGTTGTTTTGACAAATAGAATGTGGAAACTACTACATCCTGGGACTTCTGAGCCAAGGCCTTAAGTGGAATGGCCACTTTGACATCCTCCCTCTAGAAACCAGTTGCCATTCAAGAATTCTGACTATGAACATTCTGAGACCATCACACTGTGAGAAAGCCCATGCCAAGCATATGGAGAGCCCATGTGGAGAAGCACATAGGCACCAGATGTGAGTAAAGCCTTCGTGAACCTTTCTTGCCCAACCCAGATGCCAGCTGAATACAGCTGAATGGGTGACTCCAACCAATGCCAAATGGATCAGAGAAACCATCTGGCTGAGCCAACCTACAGAATCACGAGAAAAAATAAAGTGCTGCTTGTTAAAGCCACTAAATTTTGTAGTGGTTTGTTATACAGCAATAGAAAATTAAATCAGGAGGGATTCTAAGTGTGAAGTTCTGATTGGTTAAGGAAAGAATTGTAAAGTCTCCCTTGGGATCATTCATTGTTGCATTTTAGGACATGAAGGTAGAAACATGGCTTTTAAAGGGGTCTGAGGAAGGCTATTATGCTCAGGAGCATGCAGTGGCCACTTTCCCATGTTCATTCGTGTGCCTTGACAAATATTTGCTTAACAAAAGTGTTTTGAGGGAAAGTCAAAGTCTGTTTCCTATCTTAGGCCATGAGCTCTTTTCGAAGAGCAATCATACATTGCCTTGGCACAGAACAGTGACTCAGTAAGGTAGTGAGTTTTAAAGGCTTATTGCCTGAGTTAATGCTGAGAATGGTGGGGAGAGCTCATCCTTTGAGGGAATGAGTAAGCTATGGAGAGGAACACTTACCTTACCCCAAATGCCTCACTTAAAGGTCAAAGGAGGTGGCTAAATGAAGAAAGATTTGGTGTACCTCGATGGTTGCAGTAAATCAATACATACCACTATGTGATGCAAAAGGGAAATCAGCTGCCACTCAGTAGAAAGAGAAACAAGTTTTTTTTTATTTTTAGGCCAGAAACCACTATCTGAGGATAAAGATCAATAAAGTTGCATTTGAAACACTCTTCAAATTGCTCTTAGAAAGTGTTCTTTTCTTGAGAAATGATTTTGCTCTCACTAGAGATAACGTGATGACCTCCAGGTACAAATAGCAGAGATGGTCCTGCACTGGGAAAAGCAGGTGTTAAATGCAGCACACCTGGACAGAAATAAACCTAGTGGTCACAGCACATGCAAGGGCTGTTGCTTACGTATTTTACCACACACTCTGGGTATAGCTATCTTGATTTCAGGTGGAGAAAATTCAATTCATCTATCAATTTCTAACATAGCCAGAGGGATTCTTTAACCTTGGACTTTGTGAAGACAACCAAAGGATTAGTTGAGAACATATGAATCATGTATGGAAAGACAACTAAATCAATTTTAACACTAAGTTGAATATTTACTACAAACTTCAAATAATATACTATAGGTTTCTGTTATAACTTTCAGTTACTCCTTTTAAAGGAGCTGAAGAGAATTTTAGTTTGACTAAGGGACTGAGGGTGTTGGACTCTGGTTTGCTTATCATCCACCCATTGATCCGTCCGCCCGTCTGTCCATCCATCCATCCATCCATTCATCTGTTTATTTCTAAACTATTTATACAAACACTAGTTATTTGCCTGGTGCTGTGCATGCCATTGGGGACATTAACAGACAGGTAATATAAACAGAATGTGACAAATGGTATTCAAGTGGAGGTCCACCTTAGTACCTTAGCTGCTCTTCTGACTAAACCCCAAACTGTTTTTTATCCATTCCTTTCCATGCTGGGCATGGACACTTTCTTGTTTGAAGACCCAGTCCATTATTGGTAGAATTCTTTTGCAACTGGCCAAAGTTTTCTTGAAACACAAAATCTTTAAAACTATATTTTAAGGTTGTTTGATCTCTCTAATGTACTCAGACAAATACTGGAAGCCTACTTCACTCTTTAATGTGGTGCAACATGATATAGAATGAACCATTTCTTGTTTCCCATTTCAACTGAGGCCTCATCACTGAGTATATGTGACAAGTCTCTACATTTGAGAGAAAGGATATATCATGTATGTAAGATAAGCTAAGAGATTGGGTTTGTCCAGGAGCCTTTAACCTGTCATTTATCTCAAAGGTGTGTCAAGGAAGCAAAGGGTTGATTGAAGAAACTAGGACTGTGTGGTGAGTAGAACTTACCTCATCCAGTAGAAACACATCATCCAGCTCTAACCATAGGACCAGAGGAGAGCTTAGAGAGAAAGTCCATGGAAAATCCGGGCAAATGACCCTCAGAGCTCAAAAGGCATATAGACTGGACTGCTGTCTGACACCTGCTTGAACATGTTTAAAGTCTGGTGGCTGGCAATTTCTCTGAGGACATAGAGGAGAGGGAGGATTGGCAGGGGAGTGACTTGAAGTTTAAACAACATCTTGGCAATGGGGCAGATTTCCAGTGGGTATACTGGATACTCAGGAGAGGCCTCCTCTCAAGAAGACTGCCTGCCTAGGAGAGAGGTCCCAGGTAGAAGAAGCCTATGAGAAGTGTTAACCATGAGTACAGGTGGCTGATGGCCTCTGGAGATTGCATCCCTGCAGCAGGGGAGGGAGAAGTAAGAAGTTCCCAAAGGAGGGTGGGAGCTATGACTTGAATGTGTCCCCAAAAGTTCACATGTTGAAACCTAATAACCAATGTGACAGGTGATGGGACCTTCAGGCGATGATTAAATCATTATGACAAAGAACTAGAAGGAATTAGCACATTATAAAAGGGCTTGAGGGGGTACATCTGTTCTTTTCATCTCTTCTACCATGTGAAGACACAACATCGGTCCCCTCTGTATGAAGCAAAGTTCAAGGCACCATCTTGGAAGCATAGACAGGGCCCATCCATTCCAGATAGATATCAAAACTTCTGGCACTTTGATCTTGGACTTCTCAGTCTCCAGAACTGAGAAATAAATTTCTGTTCTTTGCAAATTACCCAGTCTCAGATGCTTTGTTATAGCAGCACAAACAATCTAAGACAGTGGGTCCCTGAAAAACACAGCAAAGAATCTTTTTTTTTTTTTTTTTTTGAGTTGGAGTCTCACT